>NW_027186374.1:2615620-2629988 GCF_028583685.1 Petaurus breviceps papuanus | reverse complement strand
ATAGATAGATAGATAGATAGATAGATAGATAGATAGATAGATAGATATAGATTAATAAATAATTCAATCAATCAATAGAGAGATAGATAGGTATAGATATAGATAGATGGATAGATAAATAGATGATGAATGGATGGTTGGATGAGTAAAGAAAAAATAGATGGATGGATAGATTGATAAATGAATGATAGGGAGAGAGATATGGAATTAATACTTACTTTTTTCCAGATGTAGAGCTATATGCTGGGGATACAAATATAGGGAGGAAAAAAGACAGTCCTTTCTCTCCAAAAAACATATATTCTAATGAATGAAGGCAGCACACAAAGGGAATATGGAAAATGGGGGCAGGTTTCTGAGGAGGCTGAGCAGTCTGGACAGTGAGCATGCTGGGAACAGGTAATATATGATCACAGATACAGGACTGGGAGGGAATTCCGTGGTCTTATGGCACTATAAATTTCTGAAAATAGCTGTTGCTCCATCTCTCTCCTGCCCTCCCCTCTGCCTTTTACTCACTGTGTTGCCTCTTACAAATGAATCAAATTTATTGAACCTCCCCTTCCATCTAAAAAACAGACATGATACTTCTTGAACTAACTGCCTGACAGGCTAAGATGAAGGAAGTCCTTAAGTCTTAGGAAGGAAGGAAGGAAGGAAGGAAGGAAGGAAGGAAGGAAGGAAGGAAAGAAGGAAGAAACAGAGACTTATAGTGGTTCAATGACTTGCCCAAGGTCACACAGCTAGAATATGTCTGATGTAGCATCTGAACCCAGGTTATCATGACTCTAAACCATCAGCTCTTCCCATGACACCACATGCATTCTCTGTTCTACCCTCATACACAGTAATTCAGTTTTGGAATCATTAAATATACAAAGTGATCATAGAATAATATCTCATCCTGTCACCCTTTGTAGCTGAACATCATCAAACTTTAAAAGAATGAAATATTAATAATAACGGAAGTAGAATTGATAGCCATGACAAGGACTGGGTGAGGTTAAACAACTACAATGAAAGCCACAACCACCACCACCATCACAATCTCTCCTTTAGTTGAAACAACTGAGATTAGCAGCTAATTAGAAAGAATCATCAGTTAAAATAAGAAGAGGCCAATTGGGCCCATATGGAAGTCACAATAATATGTCATTCCCTAAGAATACACAGTAGAATTCTGTCTTGGACCTTGTCCTGTAAATCTATATTTTCTTTCTTGGTAATTTCATCATCTCCCATAGGGCTAATTATCTCTCTGAAGTTGACTCCCAAATCTATAAATCTAGTCTGAATCTCTCTTTGTGATTTTAAATCATTAAAACTTGTGGAGCATCTTATATGAATGTCTATACATCGATCCACCAACTTAAATGGATTTTTGGTAATGCTGATATCGTTTAACCTAAGTGTCAGAACTTACATTATTGCCTTAAATTTTCTTTTAATATTCAGTCCAACATTCAAACATGTCTTTTTTTGAGGGGCAGGGGGGGCATATCTTGACTTTGTATCCCAGGGGTTAACTATTTCTTCCTGCTTGTGTAAGAAGCAAATTTGATTGGTATGCCACCTCTCAATTTTGGCAACTTATTGATAAAAAAAGGTCAGACAGAATGGGTTCAGACCCAGTTCCCTGGGACACATCTCTATAGACTTTCTTCTTAATTAATTTTAGAAACATCTTCTTCTGCCTTGGTTTGTAGCCAATCATGAGCTACTCTCCTGAGGACTATCACTCCAAATAAATTTAAGGATCTAATCACATAATATAGTAGACTCTCTATTTATTCATCAATAAACTAAAGCAAAACATTCAAGAAACTAAAGCACAGCATTCACAACAATATAACATAACTTATTACTAAGGTGGCCACAAAGTCTTAAACAAAACATATCATTCAATAAATCACAATCTCCTCAATATAGAATACTCAAATCAAGTCTTCTTTCATCCTGACTTCAGTCTGGCTGCCAATCATCCTTAAGCCAATAATCCTTAAAGGGTAGTGGAAAGTACAAAAGCTATCCACCCCTAGGTCACAGTAAGTTGCAATATCATCAGTGAGCACTGAGTACCCAAGTAAAATCTCCTTTCATCTTAACTCAAGGCTGACTTCCAAACGCCATGGCTCCTCTTCCATGCTCCCAGCTCTTGCCTGGTTTCACTCAGACTGTTTCCTGGATTCAGGCAGCTTTTGCTCCTGTTCCATATGGCAACTCACAGGGACTGCTCCACTCTAAGCTCTTCACAGGTTCTGTTTCTAGAAAATCAAAGCTCAACAGGGCTACAACAATATTTATACGCACTGCCGGCACTATCATCTCAATTCACTTTTTGTCTGAGAAATCAACACAAATCAACAGACGGAGTGCTTCTGTCTGACAAAGTACACAAATCAACAGACAGAATGCTTATTTATGACAAAGTAATACCAACACAGAATGACAGATAGAGTGCTGGACATCACACGCATTCTCCCTCTCAGTTCTGCTTGATCCCAGCAAGTGCTCGAGCTTTTCTGTGCTCCGCTCCTTCCTGTTTCACCCTTTCTGTTCCATAATTTTGGCAAATTCCTCCCATCATGGATGACATTAGGCCTATTAAGGGCAGGGAAGGTCTCCAAACTCCCTTAGGTCTATTAAGGGCAACACAATATATACTGTTTCTAACAAAGATTTGACCCAATCAACGGTGAGGCTCAAAGGCACTTGCATAGCTGAAATAAGCAGCAAAGTACTATCTTGCTGGCCATTATACTTGGGGCTCTGCCATTCTAATTGGATACTGCCCCATATGAAGAAAGTTCCTGCCATGCTATCCTTCACTTTCTCCTCTCCAGGAATCTCCTCAGCTTTCCCAACAACCTCACCCAACATTTACATACCACTTCTATCACCTTCCATCTCTCTCTGCAGACTCTCTGGTTCTGTGACCATGATCAAATCCATTCTAGCATTGTTCCTAGCTGAAGTATGCCGATTTGGTTCCTTATGGAATTACTTACCATCCCTTTCACTCCGTAAAACAGTGCGCCATCCCTGGACATTACTCCCTGTGTGATTTCTTCCACTAGATTGTAAATTCTTAGAGTAAAGGAATTGTCTTCTTTCTGTATTGGCATCCCTAAGTGTTATCCTGGTTTGCTAGACATTGGGAAGTAGTGCAGTGAGCCCTAGAATGATTGTCAGAGTGCCAGGCTTTGATCCACGGCCCTAATATTTTTTTGTGGTAGGTCTCTGAGTAATCCACTTAACTTGCTTGACTTCCTCATTTCCCAGAAGAATGGGTGACTGTAGATAACCTTGAGTTTAACTTTCCATCTTAGGATGCTCTGAAGAACCCTAGAGGACTGATCATAGCTGTTCTCCTTGTTTCTTCCAGGTCTAATGCTTTGCTAAGTTTGTGATATTAATGAGAGGAAGATCTAAAATGACATTTCTTATAGGAGGTTTAAAAGAATACTTTATGGAAAACCAATTGGTGGAAAACTCACCTTGCTGCTAATTAGAACCAGACCCTTGAATAAACTGGAGAGGTCCCCGAGACCTCCTCCTTCCAGTAGTTCCAGCCAACAATGCCCTTGTGTTCCTTAAGAGGGGCTTTTCCAGACAAAGGGAGGCTCTCATCAGAGAGGAATGGGGGAGGGAAAGGAGAGTCAGACATACACATGCCACCAGCATGGATGCCAACCATGCACTCTGGCCAGTGTAGATTCTGAGATATACCTTCCAGAATCAAGGACTCTGTTGGAGGACACTGGAGACCACCACTATGCCAGAAGGAAACATAATGAACAACCACTGAAGTAAACATAGAATTTCTGGTTTCACCTGCCCAGCCATATGTGGCTCTGTTTCATCAATCAATCAAAACACTTTTGTAAAGCACTTACTGTATGGCAGGCACTGGTCCATTCATTCTGTCTTGCACCCCTGCAAGGAACTGCTTCACTCTTGTGATTTTACTACACTGAAGGCATTTCATCAGTGACTCCCCATTGCTCATGGAACTGTGACTGCCTGGGTCCTCCCTACCCATGAACAAGTCACCCCTTTCCCAGGGTTCTTCAGTGCCTTTAAGGAGGCTTGGGGGGGGTGGTCTAGTCTCAAGCCTTCATGGATTAGGTTCCCTGAGATTTCAGGATCCCCTGTAGCTCAGCTCCATTTAACCATCTAACAATCAGAGTAGTTTCTAATGAAGAAATAGTTACTTCAAAGGCATAGCAAGAACAAACATGGGATAATTCCCTCCTGAGCCCTCCAATTCTCTCAGCCCTCTTCTGACTCTAGGGAAGGGAGGGGTTTACGGTCACGGCGGAACTCAGTTACTAAATAGCAAAATCACACATTCTAAGTATAAAATGCCCCTCATCTTGAAGAGTTTGGCTTCTTATGGACTCTTCCCTACTGGCCGGGTGGCAGCGTTTGGCCTGGCATCCTGCTACCAATATCCCTAGGGCTTGAGGTCCAAGTTTGGGGACTCCACCCCTCCTGACCTCTGAGAAAGGAAAAGCAAAATGACATGGATGGAAATACCAGGCCTGATTCTTTGGGTCTAAAGAAGTATGTGTGTGTGTGTGTGTGTGTGTGTGTATGTATGTGGTTGTGGTATGTATATGTGTGTGGTTGTGGTATGTATATGTGTGTGGTGGGTGGGCATGTATATATTGTGGTGGATGTGTACATGTGTGTGTGGTGGGTGTGTGTGTACATGTGTGTTGATGAAGGAAGGTGGTTAGAATATTCAGCTTTGTCCTTTTCAGGGGGCCCCCACCGTTCTGGACTCAGCATCAAGGAGACCTGGGCCCAAACCAGCTGTATAATCCAGAGAAAGTCATCAAGCTTCTCTGCTCCTCAGCTTTCCTGTCTTTAAAATGGGCACGTTGCTACCAGCATCACCCTCCTCTCATGGTTCTTGTGAAGCCAGGAGAAGTCAGGGATTTATAGAGCAGATAATTAACATTCCCCACAAGTCAGAGGCAATTGTTCTGGCTGGGCTTATTCACCCTTCCTCTCCTGAAGACTGGAGCCCCTTCCCACCCTTCACTCCTCTGAAATGGCTTTTTACATTTTAAGGATAACCCTGAATCTTTGAAGCTGCACTGATGCCTGTAGAGTACAGGGTGCCAGGAAATGGCACAAGCTCGGGCACCCTTGGTGGTCATCTGTTCGTCTCTCCAGAGCTTCATGAATTCATTAAAAATAGAAGCTGACACTGCTCTGAGAGTCTTTCAGAACTGTCATCCAAAGTTTTCCCATCATCCCTGGCTCCTGGGTGTTATTGAATTTTCATTTTCTTTTAAGAGAAACTTGAGAGCCCTGGCTCCCACTGAGAAAGTGGGGGGGGGGGGGGGGACAGAGAGGGGAAGGGAGGGAGAGAGGGAGAGAGAAAGAGACAGAGAGATAGAATTGAGAGAGAGAGAGAGACAGAGACAGATAGAGAGAGACAGAGAAAGAGAATTGAGAGAGACAGAGAGAGACAGAGGGGGAGGGAGGGAGAGAGGGAGAGAGAGACAGAGACAGAGAGACAAAGAGAGACAGAGAAACAGAGAACAAGAGAGAGGCATACACACTCAGAGGGGGAGGGAGGGAGAAAGGGAAAAAGGGAGAGAGAGACAGAGGGACAGAGACCGAGAGACAGAGACAGAGAGAGAGACAGAGGAAGAGAGAGAGAGAAAGAGACAGAGAGACAGAGGGTGAGAGAGACATCCACACAGGGGGAAGGGAGGGAGAAAGGGGGAGAGACAGAGACAGAGAGCAAGAGAATGAGAGACATACACACACACATAGGGGAAGGAGGGAGAGAGAGAGAGAGAGAGAGAGAGAGAGAGAGAGAGAGAGAGAGAGAGAGAGAGAGAGAGAGAGAGAGAGAGAGAGAGAGAGAGAGAGAGAGAGAGAGAGAGAGAGTTCCTGGGAGGGGGATGGGGTTGGGACACACACTTCTATTGAAGTCCATTTTCCCTACAGCCCCACAGTACTTTGGCAGACTGGGTGACTCATCTTTCCTAGAAATTCAACAATGAGATCATCCTGGCTGTTTCCTTCCTCCCCTAGGCCTGTGGGTTTGGTTTCTTTGGGCTTTAGAGAACTTTTTTCTTTCTTTTTTTTTTCAGAAAATCTCCTTGTGTCTCCAGCCACCAGAGTTTAATTATATAAAATTATATAATAGTCACAGTGCAAGGAAGAAAATGAGTCTAAGAGGCTCAGATTGTCTTCTAAGCAGCATCTGAATTTGAGATTTGACCCGCTTCCCCCTCCCCTCAAGATTCTAGAAGGAAGTGCATTTCCAGGGAGGGGCAGGAGATGGATCTGGGCCTCTAGCCTCCTGACCCCTGGCTCAGGAATCATGCCAATGGATTTACCTGGACTGGTTTTAGGTAAGGGCAACACTCACTAGTTTTTCCATGATTTAGCTTTTTAGCAAGAATCTAGATGTGAAGGACTGGTTGCCAGAGGCCAAAACATCTCCACCCTTGTTTTAATTTGGATTCTCTCCAAATGAGGTGACCAGGCCAGCCCATAGGACTGAATTATTTAGATGATTCAAGAAACAGCATTGTCTGATCCCCACTCACTTCCTCAAGGCCCTGCATGCCCCAAGTGATGACTTTTTGATTTCAATGAGCTAACCATTGCTCTCTGTCTCATCAAGACAAACTATAGGTGATCAATTGTCATTGTTGACTTGAGGTTTCTGCTTTGTGGGTCTCATTTCCATAGATAAATGTTTTGTTTTTAGAAAATGCAATTTGGTGTTTGTGTGTGTGTGTGTGTGTGTGTGTGTGTGTGTGTGTAAATTAGGGATATGTATATATAATATGTATATATACACACAAATATATTTATACAAATATATGTCAGTTGAAGATAATCAAACATGTTCATATTTAGTGTTTTGCAAAACAGTGTTCTTTTAATGACCCTACAGAAAAAAAAATTAAAAAAAGAATTCATATATTTATGTTTTTGTTTGTTTTACAGCTGAAGAAACTGGAATTCATAAGGGTTAATTGATTTGCCCAAGGTCACAAGAGTGGTGCAGCTAGGTGGCAGTATAGTGAATTGTGTATCAGGCCTGGAGTAGATAAGATTCACCTTGGTGAGTTCAAATGGGGCCTCAGACACTTCCTAGCTGTGTGACCCTGGGCAAGTCATTTTGCTCCATTGGCCACAGTTTCCTCATCTGTAAAATGACCTGGAGAAGGGAATGGCAAAGCAGTATCTTTGCCAAGAAAACCCCAAATGGTGTCGTGAGGAGTAAGACATGAATGAAATGAGTGAACAGCAAACACCCACTAGGAATACATAGCAGAAGACATTCTGAACTCAGTCCCTTTTCACCCTGGTCCCTAAACTCTTCCCAGTGTAACAGGCTCAGAGATGGGTTGTAAAGATGTCTCTCTATAAATCGAATGGGAACCATAAATTTTAATTACAGCTTTGAATCACGGCTGAAAGTCAGGGCACGATTCAATTTAAAATCTGATTTCTTTGTTCATTGTTTTATTGATTTTGAACACAGTACAGAACAATATTTATTATTCCTATTACTATTTTGCTAGTATATTAAAAAAGTCTATGAAACCATCCTGCCAGGATCTCCTTGGATTCCCTGTATAGTTATAGCATAGGAGAATTCCAGAGTGTATATAAACATAATATTAAAAAATCAGAGTATAAATAAAAATAAATCATATTTAACAAAAGTACATACATATATTGCTTATGGAACAAGTTTGATGTTCCAAGCAGCATTTCACTTCTGCAGAAATAGACATAAAATTTCATGGCATTCTGTGGAGATTCCATCTGCTAATGCGTCAGACTTTCCACCCAACTTTATCAGCTAGCATCATTATCTGAGATATTAAGTAAACCTTGAAAAAAAGTTCTGTGGTTTTATTGCTGAATGTTACTTCAAATCAGGTTCTCTAGTCACCAATTTTATTTTAAAGGTGTTTTTTGTGTTTTATTTTTTCTTTATAAACCTTTACAAATTATCTCTATTTCATGAAAAATCTCTTGTAGCAAACACAATTAAATAAATCTAATTAATTCAAAGACATTATTTCAAAATTCCTGTGATGTTTCCTATCTACCACCTCTAGATAAAAAAAAAAAGAACAAAAATCTATTTTCTCTCCCTCCCACTTCATTGGGGGAAAAAAGTTTGTAACAAATATGTGGTCAAGCAAAACATTTTCCTTAAATAATTTTATAGAAATGCACGCACACATATATACATATATACACATTGTCACATAGGTTTCATTATTGGTCTTCTGATGTCATTAATGGTCATTGTCTTGATCATAGATAGTTCTTTGCAGTTTTCAAAGTTGTTTATTTTTATTTGCTATTATATAAAGCATTCCCTTTTTTTCTCATCTTATTTTTCATTCATTTATAAAATTGCTCAAAATTGTAATTATTTTTTTACAGTATTGATATTTTTGTATAAATTGTAGTATCCGTGTTGTACTACAAAGTTCTCCTGGTCCTGTTCACTTAACTCTGCATCACTTCAAAGAATTCTCTCTATATCTCTTTAGCAATCATCTGTTTCTTCATTCCCTATGGTGTGATAGTATTCTAGCACATTCATAGATTAAGATTCATTCAGTCCTTCCCTTGATCATGAGCTTCTCTTCAGACCTAGGTTTGTTGTTTGTTTGGTTTTTACTGCCACAAAAAAAGAGTTGATCTTTCTCTCTGTCTCTCTCTCTCTCTGTCTCTCTCTCTCTCAGTCTGTCTGTCTATCTATGTGTATATTTATATACATGTATGTATATATCCATGTTTGTGTGTATACATACCCCCACACATACATATATACATATTTATTTTTGCACATTTAGGAACTTGTCTTTTTGTTTTTTTTTTTTCAATCTCTTTCTATAGGCTCAGCAGTGGTATAGGAAGGTCAAAAGACACACACTGTTTAGTAATTTTTTGTGTGTGTAATTCCCAATTCTGCGTTTTCAAGAACGGTTTTACAGATTCAGAGGTCCACCAATAATTCATCAACACTCTTGTTTCCCAACAGTCCCACTCTTTCCATGTTCAAGTCACCAGAAAGATCTAGTCAGAAGATGAGAGTTTTAGAGACTGTGGCAATACTAGCTCTGCAACCAGGCTACTGCCTCTCTCTCCTTCTCATTTAAACTCTGCAGGAAAGCCATCTACAGGTGGCCTCTCCCTCTTCTCTCCCCTTATTTGCTTCAAAACCCTCTACAATCTGGTTCCTAACCTCATCATTCAACTGAACCTGTACTCTCCAAAGTTACCTTTTGCTAAATTCAGTGTCTGTTTCCCAAGTCCCATCTGTTCTTACTTCTCTGAAACTTTGGACACAGCTGATCACCATTTCCTCCTGAATAATCCTTTCCCTTTCTCAAATTTTGATGCTCTTCAGTGAACACTCCCCAACTATCTAATGCCCTGAAACTATGGTGCCCAGAAATGAAGAAAGTGCTTTAGATGAGGTCTGAAGAGGCAAGATTTGGTAAGCCTAGCTATCCCCTCCCTATTCCTGGGAGTTCTGCCCTCCAAATGAAGCCCGGGATTGCATTAGAGTTTATTTGTTTGTTTCCCCTATTAAATACTGACTCATATTGCATTTATGGCTCAATAACCCCACCAGATCCTTTTCAGTCAACTGCTGTCTATACATGTTTCCCAATCTTATTTTTGTGAAATTCATCTTGCTATATACAAGTTTTAGAACTTTGGAGCAACTAAGTAATTCAGTGGATTGAGTGTTGGGCCTGGCATCAGGAAGACTCATCTTCCTGATTTCAAATGTGACCTCAGACACTCCCTAACTGTGTGACCCTGGGCAAGTCATTTAACCCTGTTAGCCTCACTTTCCTTATGGGCTTCACCAAGAAAACACCAAATGGGGTCATGGAGAGTCAGACATGACTGAACAATATCAGAATTTTTACAATATTCTCATTGAATTTCACCTTATTAGATTTAATATAAGGTTCTTGTCTGTCAAGATCGTTTGGTTCCTGGCTTTCAGAATTTCATTAGTTTTACCTCCTCGATTTTTTTCCCTGGAGATGATGATCCTGTTAAATATGCCTTTACCCAAAGCATTGATGGAAATGGTCAATACCTCAGGGCCACACACAGATCCCTGAGGTGTCCCATGGCAGATCTCCTGACCCTGAACCATCAACAATTACTCTTTAGACCAGATAAGTCAGGAAGGAGTTTCCATTGGCCACCTCCCAGCTGGAGTGTGATGTGACACTCCTCACAGCATGATCCGTCTCCCAATTTCAGATGGCTCCCCAGTATCATTCACTCTCCACCTAGCTACTTCAGAGTTTTTGTTTGTTTTAATACAGGTCACTCCTCTACTCGATAAACTCCAATGTTTCTCTATAACCACTAATATCAGAAGAAAAAAACAAACAATAAAACAATATCTCTGTTTGGTAACAAAAACCATTTACAACCTGACCTCCTTTCCTTTCCTTCCAGTTGGCTTAATCACCACTCCCCACTACATATTCTCTCTACCCAATAACTTTACTGGCTTTCTCCCTGTTCCTGAAAACTGGCATTCTACTTCTTTTCCTTTGGACTGGCTGCCCCCCGCCCCTACCCAGAACATATTCCACCTTCACCCCTGGCTCTTAGAATCCCTAGTCTTTAAAAATGGAGCTCGGTGTCAACATTCTGCAAAAGGCCTTTCCTGCCTGAACCCTGTGCTTTTACAACACACACACACACACACACATATGAATATTTATGTCCTTTTAAAGCTCCTGAAGGCAAAGGCTGATTCCTTGTTGTCACAGCATGCCAGGTGCCCAGGATAATTCCTGGAATGGGGAGGATGATTAATAAATGCTTGCTGATTGATTGGTCAGTCGGCACATTGACAGACACCGCTATTTGTTAGAATAGGAAAGAAGGACAATAGAAAGGAAATCAATCCCAGCTTCAAATCTCATTATTATTTTTTTTCCACTTGGCACAATGATATCGGCCCTTCCTGTCTCACAGGGTGTTTCGAAAGGAAAGTGATCTGTGCACCATTGGATCTGTCCTTTCCTTTGTTGCTCACCAATAGACAGACCATTTCAAGGCCTCGAGAATGAGTGCAAAGGTCATCTTGCTAAATCAGCCGAAATGGACAAGTGATCTGTATGCCCCAAGGGATGCTCAGTGGATACTTTTGGTCTAGAGACACAGATTTGTGTCCAGGCTCTCCCATGGACCACCTCTAAAAACGTGCTTTAGTTTTCCAAGATTTACCTTTGTAAAATGGTATAGTAATCCCAACATTAACTTCTCCATGAGGACCAAAGCAAGAAATAGGCTTGGAATGCTTTGCAAATCTGAAATCTAAGTAGCTATCATTTGAAAGCACAAAGTCCCAACAAACAGACCTGGATGGGAGGCCGGCTCTAGAGACATGGGGATAATTTTTTCCAATTATTTCCCTCTCCTTACCCCTTCTTTAACGTGGACTTCCCAGAATTTCTGCCCACCCAGGACTCCTCTGGCATATGATCAGGTTTCATGCACCTCCATTCAATATTGCCTTTTCTCCTCCTCCCCAGTCAGCATGTTTCACACAATCTTCTGTTTCCCCTCTTAAATTACTGTTTTTTTGCACCCCATATAAGTGCCAGACACAGCTCCCTTTTCTTACAAATACCTCATTCGGTTTCTAATTTTGAGTCCCTGCCCTGTTTCCCAAGACCCCTATTGCTCTCTCCCTCCCAGCATCGTCTAGGACCACGGAAGCCCCTCGGAAATATGGTGGCCACCCAGAAGAGTGGGAAACACTGCCTGGGGTATTACCTCTCACAATAAATGCTTTCTTTATGCTCCACTGCTTTTCTGAATGGTAATTAATGGGCTTGGGCTCCATGACTTTATAACTTTCCAAAGTGCTTTCAGACACATTTATAGAGGCCGCTTCCAACTTGGCCTGTGTACTCACTCCTATGCATGACTCCCTTCCTGGGGCCATTAGACACATCATTCCTCAGACTGTGTTAGGGAAAGGGAGATATTCGATTTACCAAATTTTCCTCACTCCACACTGGAGTCTTTTAAGATGATAAACCATAATAAAAATTCATTTGAGGACAGTTTACTAGAACATTTGGCTATGTGTACTCAGTATCAAGGAGTATGAAGCCCTCATCTCTCCTTCATATCTTAAATCCCACAACCTGATTCTCCAGCTCTTTAATGCTTTATTCAGTCTTGGAAAAAGCCCTTTTTCTTTCTAACAACACTCTGCATGTGTCTTTGATTCCCTCCTTTACTGTCTTACTTAGGATGTTAGCCTCTAAAAAATTTCCTCTTTCTCTAATACCCATTCTCTCTTCCTGCTGATTCCTTCCCTCCTACCTTCAGCCATGCCCATCACTGGCAAGTCTAAAATTAAAAAAAAATCAAAAAATATAAATCACACACACACACACACACACACACACACACACACACACTCCTGAACCTCCATCAGACCACATAATCTTCTCAGACTGCCATCTTCTTCTCCTCTTCTAGGCCAAAGTTCTTGTAAAATCTGTCTATATTCAGTCTCTGTTTACTCTCCTTTCATTCATTTTGTAGTATCTTCTACAACAGGGGGTGGGGAACCTGACCCTCTAGTTCCTCAAGTGTGACCCTTTGACTAATTCAAAACTTGTGAAGTGTGAAGTTTGGATTTGTTCAAAGGGTCACACTTGAGGGCCTAGAGGGCCACATGTGACACCAAAGCTATAGGTTCCACAGCCCTGTTCTGACCTCATCACTAAACTAAAACTTTACATCCATCCATCTCTCTCTCTCTCTCTCTCTCTCTCTCTCTCTCTCTCTCTCTCTCTTTCTCTCTCTCTTCTCTATCTCTATATCCATATCTATCTATATATCCATCTGTCTCTATATATTCATTTCTATTTCTATATCTATGTCTCAATCTTTATCTATATCCATATATTTTATACACATATATATACACATCCTTTTATATGTATATATAATATATACACATATACATGCATATACATATCTCTATCTATCTATCTATCTATCTATCTATCTATCCATCTCTTCTCTATCCCCACATCTGGATGAACCCATACCATGCCACCTAAGTTTGTGAAAGTTTACCCCAGAGATAAAACCTGCCCCTCTGCCCACTCCACCTTCTATATGTATGCTTTCTCATATGACATCTTCATCTATTCTCATGGTTTTAATTGCTATCTCTACTTGGGCATGTCCCCAGTAGAGCCGCAGACTTGCCCCTGAGTGATAGTCCAATGTCATCAATTGCCTCTTGGAAATCTTGAACTGTAGGTCCTGGAATCATTGGATATTGTATATTCCACATGTCCACATCTTAACTCATTCACATTCCATCTTATGCCTTCCATCTTCTAAATTTCCTAGTAAAGGCACCAGCAATCTTCTACTTTCTCAGGTTAATAACCTAGGAATCCTTCCTGGATATTCACTGTCCTTCACCTTGCATGTTCAAATTATTCACCAAATCTTGTCATATATATTTTCCCAATATCTTTCACATCCTCTCTCTCTACTCACAGTTACCACTATGGTACAGGCCCTTAACCCCTTTTACTCCCACTTCTGGAATGGCCTTTTAGTTGGTCTCTGCTCCCACCCTTCTCCAATTCATCCTTAAGCAGAGCTGCCAAAATGATTTTTCTCAGCACAGTTTTGTCCATGTCACTTCCATAATCAATAATCTCTAATGGTTTTCTATTCCCTTTGGGAACAAAAATAAACTCTTCTAACATTTAAAGACCTGTGCAGTCTGCTACCAACCTACTGTTCAGTTATATTTTGCATTATTCACTTTTATACCTTCTATAGATCAGTTAATCTTACATTCTTAATAGCCTTCACTCATACCATTCCATTTCTCATCTCAGTGTCTTTCCACTAGTTTTCATCCATTTGAAGTATACACAGAAGAAGAGGAAGAAGAAGAAGGAGAAGAAGAGGAAGAAGAAGAAGAAGAAGAAGAAGAAGAAGAAGAAGAAGAAGAAGAAGAAGAAGAAGAAGAAGAAGAAGAAGAAGAAGAAGAAGAAGGAGGAGGAGGAGGAGGAGATATTCCCTTATTACTCAACTATCTAGTTCTGTGACCATTTTACTCAGAGGTCTGTTTTGTAGTAAGTAAGCTTGAGATGAGCCATCAATACTCCAACAGGAGACAGGGTGTGACAGAAAAGGTGAATTGTATAGATAACTGTGCATAAGAATAATGTGATTCCTAGGCTGTTACTTCTATTACTACAAAAAGATACAACAGAAATAGAGAGAGAGAGAGAGAGAGAGAGAGAGAGAGAGAGAGAGAGAGAGA
>NW_027186374.1:2596181-2605620 GCF_028583685.1 Petaurus breviceps papuanus | reverse complement strand
TTATGCTACAGGAGCTAGTATGGACCAGGGGAGAGAAGGCTGGTCCAGGACTGAGGAAGACTTGAATTCAAATCCAGCCCTAGAGACTCACTATGTTTCCCCATCTTTAAAATGAGGATCATCATGCTTGTATTCAAATCTGTGAGGGTCAGATGAGACCCTATTGTAAAGTATGTAGCAAACGGCAAAAGGCGACACAAACAGTAGTCTTGTTACTTCTCTTCCTGCTACCCTCTGACAGCCTTGGAACTGTGGGATGTGACAGTCATAGTTGCCTTGTGGAAGCATCCTGGGTTACGATGCTTCCCTCCAAGGGGCGCTTTGGTGTGGTCTGGTTTTGATGTTAGTGCAGCTGAGTTTGAATCCTGACTTTGTTCCCTTTCCTCTGTAAAAGAAGATAGTAGGACAAATGCCTTCTGAGGCCATAAGCCAACACAGAGGAACCCCACCTCACCTGCCAGGCTACGCCATCATGTAATGTAAGGCCAAGGAAAGGCAACTTCCCAAGGTTCAGAATACCAGCATAGGGGCTCTCCATTTTATTCAGTGACAAATTAAGAACCGAGAAGATCAAAATATGACATGATTCAAAATACAGCATCTACTAAGTGTGATTAAATAACCTCCAAGGACTACCCCACCCCAGGACCTTACATTCATTCAATCTATTACAAAGTCCCTGTTCTAAATATTACTCCACTCCTAGGCTGTACCTTCATTTAGTCCATCACAAAGCCCCTCTTCTCAAATGGAGATTAGTTTCCAATCATAAGTAAAGTACATTCATTTGTTCAGTCACAGAACACAAAAAGGTCAAAAGTTCCCCACACCTGGATCACAATTGAATCTACCCCACAGTTACAACAAGTTTAAGCACATCACTTAATACCCAAATCGAGGTCTTTTCTTCATCTTGACAGAGGCAAGTTCTCAGCAATCTTTGTTGCTGGGGAGACAAAGCTTAGCAAGGCCACAAGATATATTGCCAGGCTCTTCATTAATTCATCCTCTGTCTGCAGAACAGTCCTAGGACCCCTGAAAAACATTAGCAAAACCCCCTTCCAGGATTTCTGTAAACATACAACAAGAAAATCCTTCTTCAGGGCTTCAGAACCAACAGTAAGGTTCCAAAACTTCTGCGACAACAGCACTGTCCTTCACCAGTAGACAAATCTGGCAAAACAACATCAAAACAGACAAATTACCAGCAAAACAGCCATGTCTCCTCAGTCCTTGGCAGCTCTGGGTGGCAGGTCTCAAAAGTCCTGGGCAATTCAAAGTGGCCCTCAGCAATCCTCTCAGTCTCTCTCTGCCTCCAAAGGTGCTGCTTCCAAAAATTCTTCTGCCTCTCTCTTGTGTCTCTCCAAATCTATGTCACCAGCTCCTCCCAGTTTAGCACTCTCTTTTCATGTCAACAAGTCAATCCCACAAGTGGGATTAACAAGCTCTGGGTTTTAACACAATCAAACCAAAAACCAAGCCAATACAGGGGAATCTTTAAATGCCATTACTATTACAGCTGCCTGGAGGCTGTACAGGCTGCCCTTCTATTATCTCCACCCAAAAGGCCTTGTAAAGCTGTGTAGCAGCAAGCACCCCAAGCATCCTCAGGGTTTGCCGCCCATACAGGTTCTTGGATCTGCTTTGTTAAAGGAAAGCAACTCAAAATGGGTTAACAAGCTTACTTTAATCAGTCAGACATATATCGTTTACCTTGTTCAGGGGAAAAAGGTCAGCACCCCAAACTTCAAAGCATACAGGCAGAATTATCAAGACAGAAACAGATCAAGTAGACAGATTTCCAAACTGTCCAACCATTACATCCATACTCAGTCAACATCTGGGTTTCCAAATCTGGGTTTTTCAAAGCCGGGGGACTCTCAACAATGGCTTCCCAGAATTCAGATCAAATCACAGCACACTTCTCAAAGTGAGCCCCCAAAACAAAGCGTCATATCAGGGCTTATATAGCCTTCTCCTGGCTCAGAGAATGTAACAACCTTATTGACTCACTGGCCAATCAAGAAGTATCTACTGAAAAACAAGCCTCCCTCCCCAGGCTTCATGTGCACTTTAGCCTAGGGGCAGGGAATATCTTTAAAATTTACATTCGCATTACAAGCTGCTCTACATCTCAGGTGTCAGTGTCCATGGCTTGTGAACCTGGAAAAGGAGGATCTCCTTGAGCAAAGGCAGGTGTGCACCAGAAAGTATATGGAAACCACGGAACCTTCTAAGAACAGGAGAAAGGAAATGTGCGCTCGGGGAAGAGGACAAACATTCTGCTTGTTTTCACTCATTGAGCTTGCCTCTTGTGTTTGTCTTGCTACATTTTCAATCAAAGTTATTCTGTGAAGAGCTTATTGGACTCAATTCAGGAAAGGGAATCAGAGTGTTGAAGAAGAAACAAAAACCAAAGCTGAGCCCATCAGGGGGGTAGAGAAAAAGTGAGAGACAGAGAGAGACAGAGAGAGACAGAGAGGACTCTGTGTGTTGGGTGCCACAGCTTTTGGGCAGGTTCAAACAATATTTAGATTATTAGTAAACCTTTTTTACTCGTTGTGGTGGCAGATTAATGGTTATGATGGATGCGTGGTTAGTAACTTGAACATTCAACTGTGAGCTTCATCAGGACAGGGACTGCCTTTAGCCTTTCATTGTACCTCTAGCCCTCAACATAGCGTCTGACACATATTGGTTACTTAGCAAACACTACTTGGTTTATATAATGAAGTAATCTGGCAAACACTCATAAGCTAGGACTTTATCAATCAATTTATGAACATCTACTAGGCCCCTAAGAATCCCAGACACTATACCGAGGGCTCAGAACACAAAGACGTAGATGAAAGAGTTCCTGCCCTCAACAAGCTTCTGTCTCTCCTAAGAACAAGGCATGCATATTGGAATTTCAGGCAAATAAAAACAAGGACTTGTATTTGCTTTGTCTCTATTCCCCTTCCTAGCACAGCGTAAGTTCTTGAGAATCGGGACTCACTTCTGCCTCTGTATGCCTAACACCTCACAACACTAAGCCTTTAATGGAGACGTGCTGGATTGAACTGAAGGGCTACAATGACTGTCCTCAATGGTCCTGGGACGCTATGCACTCTAAAACTTATCAAAGCCCCATTTTCCCATGACAAGGCTGAGACTCAGAGATTGGGAGGGTTTGGATGAAGATCACAGAGCTACGTCATATGAGAGTCAGAACTTGAATTCAGCTCTTCTGACTAATATTTCTGACAGTTTAAGAAAGCGAGTATGATTTCAAGCATGTTTGTAGATTCAAAACACTCCAAGTTCACTGGGCTGATTGCATTATTCATCCTACCAGACATATTTGGAAAGATATCAGGTGTCAGAGATGTAGCCGCTGGCTTGTGGACAGTGACTCCGTTAATGAGTTAATGAAATTCCTTTAGGCAGCATGGGGAGTGGAGGGAGATATGAACTTGGGGTCAGGAATGGAGGAATCTCTAGGATAGTTTTAACCTGGAAGGCTAGCAAAAACACAGAAGATAAAGCCTGGGGGAAGGTGGCAGCTCATACAAAGGACAGGCTGACCTTGGGAGTGGTCACATGGCATGGCTGGATGATCCATCCTTTCTAGATTGATTACCACATTCCAGTAACAGTGCTTCCCCACCCTTCCTCTTTCCTGAATAAACTCCTCCCCAAATCCAGTAGGACCCAATGCAGTTAAAGACTCTGAGATGTGGGATATTGAGATGGTAATCAACATGAAAAAGTACCCCACCCCCTTCCATGTCAGTACTTGGGTTAAAGCCTCCACTTCCTCCCCTTAGTTACAGCTTTTCCCCTAACACTTTTTAGCTGACACAACCATGGGCAAGTTAGTTATAGTCTTCTTAGTTTCTGTCACTCCTTTTTAAAATGGGCATAAGGAGACCTATAGTACCAGCCTCATGTTGTTAAGCTCAAAAGCTTGTGATGTTTGTAAAGTCATTTGGTAACAATTTCTTATTTCAGCTGGTAACCAAACAGTCGTGGTGGATTAGTGTGAGCTACCTGAGTGGCTGTTCTCGTGGATGGCCTTGGGCAAGTCTCTCAGCCTTAGTGAGCTTCATTTTCTGGGGCTTTTCTTTGTTCTGCACTCACAACACTCCATCTTCCATCCCCACACCTTTGTACTGGCCACATCCCTTGCCTGGAAAGTACTCTGCCCTTCTCTACAACCCAAAATGTCTTTCTCTTCATTTAAGATGTGATTTAAAGGAAGCCCAATGAACAAGCTCTCAAGAGCTGATTGCAAAGGCCTTGACCCAACATGGCACTTTCCCTGTCTCTGAGACCTCCCTCATTTGGTATATCATTTTAAGAAACATCTGTAGGAAATGAGTCATGTTTAATGTTATTGATTGAGCATATGGGTCACAAGGTACACACACACAACACACACACATACACATATGCATACACACATACATACACAAACACACATATACACACACATTCATATTATATGGACCAATGAATGGCATATATGTATCTCTGTGCTTATAGAGTATATTACCCATATTATCTCAGTGGTCTTCTAAGATGGGAAGACAGGAAAGCCATGTTATTGATAATAGGTTGTGCCTTGACTGAAGAATCATAGCTAGAACATGCCCCAATGTCCCCAGACTGCAAGGTCATCACACCCAAGAGACAGGAGCACAGGACCTGGCACATAGGGAATGATGAACACATACTGGTTGACTGATACTTATTGACTGAACCATAGCCCAGGGCAACACTGAGGTTGGATTCTTTGTGTTAGCAAACTTCAAAGCCCAGATCAGAAGCTCATTTCTGGCTTCCCTATTGCCCTTGCCTGTCCTGTTTACTTGCAATTGTGAAGCTTCCTCAGAGCTCTCCATTTGGACTTGCTGATGAGGCACATTGGACTAATATAGCTTTTAAATAATGTTCTCAACAGGTCCCATTTGTCAGCAATTGCCAAGCAGAATCATCTTCCTCTCCACCCTTCTCTGAGAGCTGTCACCCTAAATGCAGAAATGCTTTACTCTCCCTGTGACAAATTTCTTTCAATCATAGACTCGTAGTCATCGAGCCTTAAGACTAGGAGGGAGTGAAAAGGCAATGTGCAGTTCACAAGATTGTTCATGTTCAGGGGACAGTGTTGTAGTTTAGAGAAAGTGTTGACCTCAGAATCAGAAAGACCTTGCTCCAAATCCTGCCTCTGACGATTCCAAGCTTTTTGACCCTAGAGAAGTCAAAACCATTCTGAGTCCCAGGTTCCTCATCTGTAAAATGGGGCCATTGGACTACATATCCCCTAAGGGTCCCTTCTAGCTCTAATGACCTTCCAGAGAGAGGCACATCATCCTCTCAAATTGTTTATCTTGGAACTCCCCAAATCTTCCAGTACAATAGAACCTGCAACAGTTTGCCAATCCAAACATACATCCCTGTTTCTACCCCAATTCAAGGCTTCATCATCTCTCAATCAGTCCTATCCTCTTCGTTCTCTTCTCACTTAAAACTATAAGACAGGATTCCTAAACATTAGAACTGAGAGATAATCTTCCTAGGGGTGGGCTGTGCAGATGGGGAAACTGAGGCCAAGAAAGAGCTTAGGGTCACAAAGCTAGTAAATTCCTGAGGCATGATTGTGATTTAGGTTTTTCTGATTCCAAGTAGTGTGCTCTAATGTAATTCCCTTTGTAACCTACTACATTTTATTTTATGCCCTTTAAGAAAGCTATTCTGGGGTGGAGCCAAGATGGTGGAGTAAAAAGGAATTTGCTTAAGCTCCTGCACCAACCACCTCCAATACCTGTAAAAAAAAATGGACTCTAATCAAATTTTAGAGCTATAGAACCCATAAAGTGGCAGAGAGAAAAAAAAAATCTCCCACTGAAGCTTATTTTGTTTGTGGGGGTGGATGAGAAGGGGAAAAGGGAGAGAATCTAAAACTCAAAGTTTTAAAAACAATTGCTAAAAAAAATGTTTTTACATGCATCCTAGAAATAATATACACAGGCAATAGGGTATAGAAATCCATCTTGCCTTTCACAAAAGTAAAGGGGGGAGTAGGGGGGAATATAAGAGAGGGAAGACTGGGGGAAGGGGTGTTCAGTATGCTTGTCATTTGGGCTGGAGGTGAGGGAGAGATGGGAAGAAAATCTGTAACTCAAAATCTCTGGGAAATGAATGTTTAAAACTCAAAATAAATTTCCAAAAAAGGAATGTTATTCTGAGAATGGGTCAATAGGTTTGAAAGGGGTCCATGGCATAAAGAAAAAAAAATAGAACCAAATCCCTCCAAATATAATGAGTTTTAAAGGTCAGGGATTTTCATTTTATTTTAAAGTCAGTAAGGAAGCCTGGAAGATTTCTGAGCGTGGTGGGGCATGGTTAGATTTTGGTTTCCAGAATTTTCCTTTAGTTGTGTAGATTTTCAATTGGAGAAGAGATGGAAGTGGGAAAACAAATAGAGTCTATTCAATATTGATGACAAGAAGAGGAGGACCTGGCCTAGGAGAGCTAGACAGTGGGGGAAGATGGAAGCAGGTGGTGGAGACAAACACAGACTTTGTAACTGATTGGATCTGGGGACAGAAGAAGAGGGAGGTGACTTTAGAACTATGGGGGGCAGGATGCCCTGAGTGCCCATACAGGGTTCTCTCTGCACACTGGAGACCATTAATGTTGGATGAATGTTGAATGGATGAGCAAATTCTGTTATCCCAGGAATCTTTTCTTACTGGGTTTCGGATGTCTTTTCAGAATACACACAGTAAATCCTGCAAGGAGACTTTTCCTGGACTGTTTGTTGAAATGAAGGATGAAAATATCTATTAATTAGTTTCTGGGCATTTTAATGAAAAAGGATTATGGTGATCTATTGAATGGAAGCTTTTATATTCTTCCTTTTCTTCCTCTTCAATTTCTCCTCTTCATTCTCCTCCTCTCCCTCCTCCTTCAACCTTCTTGCCATGAGAGACTGACTTACGTGCTGATTTTGGAGTCATAGATCTTTAAGTTCAATCCATACTCTGACATTTAATAGCTCTATGATCCCTTGGGATGTCTCTAGACTACTACAAACCTCAGACAAAACCACAGAACTCATCTGTTCATTCATGGATTGATGGTGACCTTTTCTGGTGGAGTGAGTTCCCACACCAGAAGTAACATACCAGCAAAATTACAGATCCTTCAAATAACAGCAATGTTTTCCTTCTCATCAAGCATCACTTAGAGGTTTGAGGAAAGAAATGTACTTTGTCTTTGGGCATGTTTTGGCATCTCACCATTACCATCTTCATTCTGTTATTATATGTATTGGGGATTTTGCCTCTAATAAAATTTCTAGACATCAAGCACACAAAATGAATACATACATTAGTTTTGCAATGAAATTGTGATTTTCCAGGGTTCTTGATGGTATCTAGCCCCAGAGACTGAAAGTCTAAGGTACGGCTACTAGGAAAGCAGTTCTGAGAAGGAACACCCAGTGGCTCCACTCTATGCCAAGAAAAGCCCATGTCCACTTGTGTAACCTTTTTGGTTTGACAACTGGATGAACTATTGGGAGCTGAAAGGACCTCATATGTCTTCAAAGCATATAAGAAAGCTAAGGAGCAAAGGAGTTGCTGGAGAAGTCACTTCCATTATCTTTGCTTATGTTGGGACATCATTGCATCTGACAGGTTATTCATGAATATTCAAAACAATGACTTTTTGGCATTTGAGGGAAAATGATGGGTCATTCAGGTCTTCTGCAGAAGGAGACCATATTTCATTTCCATCGAGTGACAGTCTCATCCTTCCAACTATGAAGCAAGTCTCTCAATCCTTTTTTTCTCCCAGGGTCTAGGAGTCATCCAGAAGGCTTGAGGTAGAGAGAAGGAAATCTGTTTAAATAACTATTTCTTGAATGAGTCTGTTTTCCAAGTTTCTGGAGCTGCCTTAGCCTTAAGCACAAACTTTGTCAATCAGATGAGAATTTTTATCTCTTTTTGCCTATGGTTCTATTGTGTAAAAGACTTGTCATTTCCTATTCAACTTTATTCCTTTCTCTTCTTTAACCACCAGAGTACCCTCTTTCTGGAATCAAGTTGGCAAAGAGCCCAAGGAGTGATTTCAGGAAGGGAAAGTTTACTGAAGAGGAAACTGAGGTGAGAAAATAAGGACATTTTTAAGGATCAATGGGAAGCCCTGAAGTCTTAGCCCAGGGGAGTGATTAAGTAACATCAACTGAACTTGCTTTGGTCTTAATTCTGTCTGTGATGAGTCAGATGCCTGGGATGAAGTGCGTTAAATGTTTCAGAGTCTTGAGGGTTCTCCCATTTGGAAACCAAAAGACAGAATCCTAACAGTCTAGGACATATAGTATCTTAGATCATAGGACCATAGCAGTTACAGCTTTGGTTAAACATAAAAAGAGGTAGCTAGAATAATTCTTCTGTTTTGCAAAGAAGGAAGGAAGTCCAGAAGTTGAGTGACTTGGGTAAGGTCGCACATATAGCATGTAAAAGAAACAGGATTCAAATCGATGTCCTTTAAAAGAAAATAGTCTAACCCATGCCTGAACAGTTTCCTCTCTCTGACAACCTCAATGTATACAATATAGGTATATATGGGTGAATATGTGTGTGTGTATGTGTGGCTGCACAGTGACCACATTTTTCTCTGTATCACAGAGAAAACTCGTGCTCTATAATAGTGATCTCCAAACTAGTGACTAGAGACCTTGGAGACCATGAGTTGACCCCAGGGATCACCGTCAATTCAATGAATGGGAAGTCAGAAAATGCCAAGTATGAGAGCTCTGGGCAAGTCACTTCACTACCACCTGCCTCAATTTCCTAAACTTTAAAATGATGATAGTAAGAACAACTACCTCCTAGGCTTGTAAGAGGATCAAATGAAATGATATAATTACTGTCTTATGCTCAAAATGCAGTTATTGGACTTCTCTCCACATAAGGACATCTAAGCTTGGCCACTCGATCTTTTCTCCCTCTACCCCCTTTCTCCTCAGATTAAGTTCCCAAATGACCCCCTTCTAAGCCAGATGTCAGTCCCTCTGAGTAAGTATAACCTAATCACCCCTCAGGTTCTCACAATAGTTTATAACTGGTATCACTGGGAAAATCCCACTGTCCCTCAGCATCTCCACTGCCCCTCCGCATCCCCACTGCCCCTCAGCATCTCCACTGTCCCTCAGTATCTCCAATGTCTCTCAACATCTCCACTGACCCTCAGCATCTCCACTGCCCCTCAGTATCTCCACTGTCCCTCCGAATCTCCAGTCTCTCAGCATCTCCACTGTCTCTCAGCATCTCCACTGCCCCTCAGCATCTCTACTGTCCCCCAGCATCTCCACTGTCCCTCTGCATCTCCACTGTCCCTCCGCATCTCCACTGTCCCTCTGCATCTCCACTGTCTCTCAGCATCTCCA
>NW_027186374.1:2591505-2596081 GCF_028583685.1 Petaurus breviceps papuanus | reverse complement strand
CCCTCTGCATCTCCACTGTCTCTCCGCATCTCCACTGCCCCTCTGCATCTCCACTGCCCCTCAGCATCTCCACTGTCCCTCTGCATCTCCACTGTCTCTCAGCATCTCCACTGTCCTTCCGCATCTCCACTGTCCCTCAGCATCTCCACTGTCCCTCTGCATCCCCACTGTCCCTCAGCATCTCCACTGTCTCTCAACATCTCCACTGCCCCTCAGCATTTCCACTGTCCCTCTGCATCTCCACTGTCTCTCAGCATCTCCACTGTCCCTCTGCATCTCCACTGTCCCTCAGCATCTCCACTGTCCTTCCGCATCTCCACTGTCCCTCAGCATCTCCACTGCCCCTCAGCATCTCCACTGTCTCTCAGCATCTCCATTGTCCCTCCACATCTCCACTGCCCCTCCACATCTCCACTGTCTCTCAGCATCTCCACTGTCTCTCAGATCCTCTGTGACTGCTGTAGGCACCTCTCATACCCCAGGCTCTTTTCTCTCCCTTCTGAGTAAAAGCCCTCTCCCTTCCCCATTCATTTTGGGTGGGACAGAATGATTTGTATTAGATGAGCAGGCTTAGAGAGCTTGAAAGTGATTGCAGTTCTTATGACATTTCCTTCCCCCCTTTTCTAAATTTTCCTCATACTTGTTGGGGGTCCATTACCCCTCTAATCACTGAGTCATTTTAAATATCTTCACCTTCGTCATCTTACCCATCCCATCAGCTGCCCAAACTGGTCATTTCTGTCTCCACAGTTCCTTTGCCTGTCCCCTTCCCTCTAGCTACCTGTCCACACTGCTAGGTAAGACCTTCATTGCCTCATCTGTGTAGCCTACAGAAAGATTGCCCTACCTCACAGCTCTCTCTTTAAATCTTCTTCATTTAGCATAGGTCCGAGGGTTCTGCTCCCCATCTCCAGCAATTCTACTGGTTCTTAATTGACTCTAAGCAGCAAGAGCAATTTCATTTTAAGCACATGCTCTTTAAAAAAAAAAGGATGCATGTTTTATGGTGTATATAATTACTAGTAAGTCAGTATGCACATATAATTTATACATAAGTAAATGCACTCATATTATGGGAACATACTTAAAATTATTTTTACTAATATAGTTAGTAAACCCCATTAGTTAAAGAATGTTTGGAGATATTGTTTTAGTGAACAAAATGAGATGATGCACTTTTAAAATTGTCCCACTCTACCCCAGATGTGAAATTTTATGCCTCTTATAGAATGTCATGGGCTAAGTGGCTCAGGGGATATAACACTTGACCTGGAGTTAGGAAGTCATGAGTTCAAATCTGGCCTCAGACACTAGCTGTACAGCCCTGGGCAACTCACTTAACCTTGTTTGCCTCCATTACCTCCTCTGAAAAATGTGCTAGAGACAGAAATGGCAAACCGCTACAGCATCTTTGCAAGAAAACCCCAAAAGGGGCCATGAAAGGTCCGATGTGACTGAAATAACTGAACAGCAACATAGAAAATCATGACTGAAGAGACCTTAAAAGATGAAATGTCAGGACTGAAAACAATTTTAAGTACAGCGAATTCTATTAGACTAATGATCTTGTAACCTTCGTTCAAGGATCTCCAGTGAGAGGAAAACCTCTGCCTCTCAAGGTAGACCATTCCATTTTTGGATACCTTTAATTGTTAGAGAGATTATTTTGATCTCTAAACTAATTTTATCTATGTCCAATTTCCCCCTTGCATTTCTCTCTTGCATCTGCTAGAATAGTGAATGCATCGAGGCCTAAAATCAGGAAGGCTTAAGTTCAAATTTGACCTCAGATACTTACTAGCTGCATGATCCTGAACAAGTCACTTAACTTTACTCAGTTTGCCTCAATTTCTTTAATTGTAAAATGAGAATAGTGATAACAATACCTACTTGGAAAGGCTGTTGAGGATAAAATAAGATATTGTAGAACAAAACAACAATAAACACCCAGCACAATGCCTTGCATGTACTGGTCACTCTATAAGTTCTTATTCCCTCCCCTCCCCTCCCCTCTCCTCCTCTACCCTCTTCTCCCTTGTCCTTTCCTTCCTTTCCCTTTCCTTCTTCCTCTTCTTGTCCAAACTGAAGAATGCTAATCTCTCCTCCATGAGACAGCCCCAAAATGTTGAGCACAGCTAGTGTGTCACCCTGTCTTTTCTAACTACTTACTCTTCTCTTTCTGAGGCTACAACACCATTCCCTTCAGTTGATTCTCACCTGCTATGGACTCAAGCCATTGCATCATGTTGCCTAGCCCCCTTCCAGAAACGTCCTTACAACTATGGGGCCCAGAATTGAATATAATAGTCCAGTTGTAGTCTGCTAAGGGTAGAGTAGAAAGGGACTACTGGCTTCCCAATGCTGAGTGCTATGCTCAGCACCATTCATTCTGTTCAAGATCACATCAGTTTTCTTGGTTGTTATATCCTACTCTTGACAAACAATTAGCCGTCAGCATGCTAAGACCCCTGAATTCTATAGATAACCCAGTATTCATTCATTGTGCATCTTATACTCTTGAAATTGATTTTTAACCCAAATTACAGTTCTTTACATTTATACCTATTTAATTTTATCTTATTAAATTTAACCCAATATTGTAGGCCCCTCAAGATATTTTTGAATTCTAACCCTATCATACAATGTAGTCTAAGAGCATGGGAGACATGACCTAACCAAACATTACATGATTTGTGAGGACCAGTGAAATAGCACTAGAAAAGAAGCTCAGGGAGGTCAATATTAACTTATTACAAACAATAAGCTCTTTTGAGTACAAAGTGCCAAGCACTGTGCTAAGTGCTAGAAGTTACTAGCACTTTCTGGGTCTCATTTTTTCTCACTTTTATGTTAAGGAGATTGGGCTGAATGATATCTAAGGTATTTTCTAACATTGTGGATGAATCTGTGACCTGGATTCAATACCAGGTCTGCCACTTCTTAGCCCTATGGTCTTAGAAAAGTTAGATTTCTCGGAACCTCAGTTTCCATATTTACAAAGTGAATATTGTACCATCTATTGTGGGGGCTTATTGTGAGGCTCATATAAAGTGATGTACATTAGGCCATTGACAAATGGACGTAGGTCTTTATTGACAGAGAGACAGAGGCAGACAGAGAGACAGACAGACAGAAACACAGAGAGAGGGAGAAAGACAGAGACACAGAGAGACAGAGACCCACTCAGGACCCCGCAGTTTATAAGTGTCTGCGGTAGGATTTGAAACTGTGTCTTGCTAACTTTACATTTAGCATTCTATCCTCTACCCTACTCCACCATTTGGATGCTATTTGATAAGTATCTGAAGGATTGTTATATCAAACAATTAATTAACAATATTTATGAAGAACTCGACTACATGCAGGGTGCTGTGTTAAGTGGTAGGTACAAACAAAGGTCCAAGTTTCCCTTTCCTCCAAGAAGATCCCATTTTAATGGATAAAACAGGGTCTAAACTTGCTCTCTTTGGCTCCAGATTCCAGAATAAGGAGCACTGGGTGAAAGTTGCAGAGGGACAGAATGAAGCTTGACGTGAAGAAAATCTTAATGAAATATGTCCCACAAGGAAAGGGAAGCATTAGAGGCTGCTGGTTACAACTCCCTGCAGGTCTGTAAGTAGAGCTCAGCTGGACACTCGTCTCCAGGGTAGTAGAAAAAAGTCTTGTTTATGTATGGACTAGATGAGGTGATAACTGATTAACTCCCTACTCTGAACTTCTGAGACTCTGTAACTTGTTTAGAAAGGATGAAAAGTGAGATTAGAATCTAGACCTTCCTGACTCTATGGCTCATGCTGTCCATTAGGTATCCTGCCTCTCAGGGAGAGCTATGAGACTGAAGGTCCCAAGATTCAGGTGGAATGGATTCTGAAAGATTCATTAATGCTCTGGGGAATGGTAACCCTTTGCCAGGGTTGTCTGACCCATGATCCTTGTTTGCTGTCATGTCACCTTCTATGGCTGAGATCTAGGAGAGCCATTCCTTGTGTCTGAGCAGAATCAGCACAGAGAGTGCAGATGGAGCATCCAACTGAGGGATAATGTAAACCCTGACCAGAGACATGCCAGGATCAGGTAGGAGTGTCACGGGGACAGAGCCCTAGAAAAAGTTGGACAGAAAAAGCTGCTGGGGCACCTCAGGGTACTGACTTGTAATTCCTCAGGGGTCTTCAACACAGACTCTCAACAAGTAAACTGGCCTCCAGCACAGAGAATCACTGCCCCATTAACTGAAGTAGTGAAAACATGACAGAGGAAATGGCCAGAGAGGATCCACTTCATGGAAGCCCATGGAAGAAGTCAGCTAAGTTTGGGTAGAGGTGTGATGGCACATAGTCTAGCTCTCTTCCATTGCTGTCAGACCACATCAGTAGTCCTTGGTCCACTTCTGAGCTTCACATTCTAGAAATGACATTGAGAACATGAAGGGTGATTCAGGAGAGAGATTGGTTGATGAAGGCAGTTGAAACTATGATCAATTATAGGAATTTGGGGACATTTGTCCCAGAGAATAGAAGGTGCAGGCAACATTTAATGATTCTCTTGAAATATCTGAAGGGTTAAAATAAAAAAAAAA
>NW_027186374.1:2567024-2591405 GCF_028583685.1 Petaurus breviceps papuanus | reverse complement strand
AATGATTCTCTTGAAATATCTGAAGGGTTAAAATAAAAAAAAAACCCTTATTCTTCTTGACCATCAAGAGAGACTTGAGGAGTAGTAGCTGAAAGTTATGGAGAGGGCAGCATTTGTTGGAAAAGGACCAACTTTGATCTGTCCCAAAATGGAATGGGCTGATTTGGGAGTTGGTGAATTCTCCCCTAATTGATGTTTTCAATCAATGGCTAGATGACCATTTTTTGGGTATGATCTGCCTATTTTAAGCCTATCTATCTGTCTGTCTGTCTTTCTGTCTATCTGTCTGCTGTCTATCTATCTATCTATCTATCTATCTATCTATCTATCTATCTATCTATCTGTCTCTGTCTGTCTGTCTGTCTTTGTATCTTTCTGTCTGTCTGTCTTTCTATCAATTGATCTATGTAACTATCTGTCTGTCTGTCTTTGTATCTTTCTGTATGTCTTTGTATCTGTATATCTGTCTGTCTATCTATCTATCTCTCTCTATCATTCTATCTATCTTTCTATCTCTCTATCCCCTATCCATCTTTTCCAAATGAATATAGACATAATCTTACAATCTCTTTTAAATTTCAACCTTACATCATCTATTGCTATGAGATTTCCTCATGTGGAGTCCTGCAGGCATCTCAAACTCAAAACTTCAAAATGGAACTAATTATATTTCCATCAATTTCTATCCATCTCCCAAATTTCCTATTTTTTTTTAAGCACTAACATGTTTTGAATTGTGTAGGTTTGATACTTAAGTGTAGCCCTTGTCTCTTTACTCTCCCCCCAAATTCACATCCAATTAGTTACCAAACTTTATTATCTTTCCTCCACAATATCTTTGCCATCTGGCCCCTTTTTCATGCAAAAAAAATACATCCCAATTCAGTCCCTTAATTCCCTCTTACCTGAACTAGTTCAAAAACTATACAATTGGTATATACAAAGCTTTCAGATTCTTCCCTTTCCAAAACATCTTCCACACTGCTGACAAATTATTATTCTTCAAACATGGGTTGGACGATTTTACCTTCTGCTCAAAATATTCCATGTTCGTAGAATAAAGCAGTCTTCTGTCTTTGGCTTTCAAGACCTGACACCTATTCTTCCAGGTTCACTTCATATTTCCACCTTCCTGCATTCTCCACCCTTGGCAAAGTGCCCTAGAAGTTTTTTTTTTTCCCTAACCATAATTCCATTTCTGAACTCCATGATTTTGCCTCAGTGGGCCTTCCTTCCTGTAAAGCATTCCTACTCCACCAGCACTCTAGAGAAGCCTTGGCTTCCTTCAGTGCACTAAAAGCACCACCTCTTACATGATGGCTTTATTGATCCCTTTTATTTATCAAACTTTCCCTCTTTTAATAATTATATTAGGGGCAGCTATGTAGTACAGTGAATAGAGCACCGCCCTGGAGTCAGGATTTCAAATCTGACCTCAGACACTTAACTTACTAGCCTTGTGACTTTGGCCAAGTCACTTAACCCCAACTGCCCTCTCTTACTCCCTCCAATAAAGAAAAAAAAAGGAACTGTGTGTTGCTTTTTGAGGACTTGGACATTTACAAACATCTCTGCTCTATCCTTTCTTACCCCCCAGTTTAAGTCCATAAAAGAAAGAACTGTTTTGATGTCTCCTTAATGTACCCAATACCTCTCACTGTGACTTGTACAGAGTAAGCAATTCATACACACTTGCTGAATTAAATCGCATTCTGTTAAAATGATGTAGAGAGATTTGTGTCCAGGTACAGTTGGAACTAGAACTTATAACTCTGAGATTATGGATTCAAGGTATGTGGAGGGAGGTCGAGGTCCCTTGTAGATGTTGAGGTCCCTGGTAGAAGCAAGCCCTGGCTGGGGCCAAGCTGGACAGTGTGTGGAACATCGTTGGGCCACCACATGAAGAAACTAGTTGGACATTTGCTTTCCTGTCATTCCTGGACTCTGTGTAAACACAGCTTGAGGCTGCTTTTTCCCATCCTACTTCTCATACACTGTTTTGGCTCCAGGTATCTTCAAATGAATAAACTGGGTCAAGTGAAGGGTAGATCGCTGCAGTCTGTTGGAGAAAAGTTAATCCCAGTGCCAAGATAAGAAAGCAATTTTTCCTGGGGAGCGAGCCAATGTCACTATCTTTGTTTACAGGGATTTGGCCAATAATTATAGCAGAACTGTGAAATATCATGTCTCTTCCCCCTCCAGCTGGCAGGGAGTTGAGGGCCACATCTGTTAAATATTTATCAGTAGCTCATACTAGTTTATCTCCATTTCAACTTTCTGTATCTATCACCACCACGCGGATACCACTGAACTAGAAAATTGCTGGCTTAACTTTGATTTTTTCTGAGCAAGATAGGAAGGAAGGATGAGGATAGGACTGGCCTTCACTCCCAATGGAAAGGACCATGAGGACAGAAGATGTCTCCCTAGAGAGTCAGAGAATGCCAGAACTCTCAGAAAGGTGTTCCGACTTAGAACAGAGAGCGCTAGAGTGAAGAGGGGCCTGAAGAGATAGAACAAGGAATGTAGGGTTTGAGAAGGGCCTTAGAAGAGACAATGTCAGATCAGGGAAAGAGATGATAATGTGAGTGTCACTGGTCTTCTTCTGGAAGAGGACCAAGGATATCTCTGGGTGATTCCTTGACTTGTAAGTGAATTGGGTTGAAGTAAGACTGGGTTGTGCAAAGACATCAGCTTCACTACCTCCTCCAGAGTCATTGAAGTCCAGTGGCCAGACAAAGACAAGACAAGAGTCAAGACGACTGGCCATGGCCCAGGGTATAGTGGGTGATCTTGTCCTTTGCAAATTAAGGTCTTTCCCAGGTTTAATTTGTCATCCTCATCTCTTCCCTCTTCCAAGTAGTAAAATGTGGAGCTCACTAAGAAGCAAAATTTCCAAACCAGAAATGACCTCATTAAAATTTAAGCTCCTTGAGATCAAGACTTGTCTTGGCTTTTGTATTTCTATGCTAGTTGCTTAACATAGTGATTTGCATATAGAAAGCACTTAATAATTTTCCTTTCCCTTTTCTTTCTTTCCTTCCTCCTTTCTCTCTTTTCCTTCCTCCCTCTCTTCTTCCCATCTTCCCTTCTCCCTTTCTTCTTTCATTCCTTTCCTCTTTCCCTTCCTCCCTTCCTCCTTTTCCCCCCTTTTCCCCTTCCTTGTTCCTTCCCTCCATTGATTGAACACAATATCAGAGCTTCAAAATAACTTAAAATAACAGCAGAAATTATTAAAAGGAGCTAGAAGAGACCTCAGAGCATATAATTAGAGCTTATAACATAAAAGTTCAGAGTCTCAAAGCACCTGAGCTAGGGACTATTGGAGTTACTGGGGGTGGGTGGGTAGGGCTGTGCTAACACAAAGTTGGGGGTGAGAACATGCTAGAAACCAGGTCAATGTATGGAGGAGCTTGCAGAAAACACAGAGTGTTAGGTCTGGGAGGCTCCCTAGAACAGAAAAGAGATCAGGCAAGAGATAGAAGGGACTTTATAGCATGGAGCTGCTAAATCAGCAGAAATCAAACCCAATAGAAAGGGATCCCTATGGCTGGTTATAGACTTAGAAAACCACAAATCCACATTATTTCTGTTGTATTGGATTTTGATTTATTTTGTTAAATATTTTCCAATTCCCTTTTAATCTGGTTCGGTACCACCTCAAGTCTAACATTATTTTTGTTTTGTTTTTGTTTATTGAAAGGCAATTGGGGTTAAGTGACTTGCCCAAGGTCACACAGCTATTGTGTGTGTGTGTGTGTGTGTGTGTGTGTGTGTGTGTTATGTGTCTGAGGCCTGATGTGAACTCAGGTCCTCCTGACCCCGGGGCCATCTCTCTAATCACTGTGCCACCTAGTCACCCTGAGTCTAACATTTCTGATCTAAAGCAAAGACCTAGTGAGTCAGACAGAAAAAAAACAAACAAACAAACAATGAAACACCATAAGCTGTGCTAAGTGCTGAGGTAGAAATATGAGCCCCAAAGAGCAGCCCCTACTCTCAAGGAATTTACATTTAATGGGGAAAGACTGCCCAGAAATGCAAATGTCCTTTAAGCCTGGAAAGCTGAGTTCAAATCCTGCCTTAACGTATTTACTAGTTCTAAGACCCTTGGATCAGTCACTAACACCTCTAAACCTCAGTCCCCTCCTCTGTAAAATGGGGATGATGATCAACTACTGTCTTACAGTGTTGTGAAAGTCAAATGAGAGACCATATGTAAAGTACATTGTAAACCTTCTAGCTCTAATCAGAGAGTAGCTATTAAACCTTTATTTTTCTGTGGCTGCTTACTTCCTGGGATACATTTTTTGTTGTTGTTCAGTCATGTCCAGCTCTTCATGACATTATTTGAGGTTTTCTTGACAGAGATACCAGACTGGTTTACCTTGGCTTCTTATTCTCCAGATAAGGAAGCTGAGGCAAACAGGGTTAAGTGACTTGTCCAGGTTCACATAATTATTAAGTGTCAGAAGCTATATTTGAACTGGAGAGGGTGAGTCTTCCTGACTTAGGGCTAACCCTCTATCCAATGTGCCACCTACTTGGCCATTGGACACCTTAGATTTCCATTAATATTGACATATTCTAATCACACGCTATCAGTTGAATATACACTTTTACATGTGAGCACCAGTTTCATTTTGGCCTCTGCATTCTTAGGACCCAGCAGAACACAGAGCAGGTGATAAATAAATGCTTGGTCAATGGGCCAATGGACCCATTTCCTTTTTCTTTTCTCAATGAAAGTGGTGTTTCCCCCATTCTACCCTGAATAGGTAACTTTAGAACAGTATAGAACAGTATATAGGGGAGCTTAGTATTCAAGCTACTGAACAGATCTTTTGACTAGAAAACTTGTTTCTGAGCTAATTTATGCTTTCCAATATAGGGTTAGGGGATTTCTAACTCTCCTAAGTGGTAACTTATGAAGAGAGAAAACTGGCAAGTGGCCAAGGCCTCTCCTGCAGCAACAAGCCTGAGTTTCCTGTGAATTTTCCAGACTTTAAATATAATTGGTCTGGCTTCCAACGGGATTATTTGGAGGCTCCATCAATACACCAACCCAGGCTCTCCCTCCCTACTCTAAAACTCAGCCTACACGCATCCTGGCAAATCAGCACACTTGCTAAAGGAACAACCATATTTCTTCAATCTGTCCCCCAAGATGACTCAGATCCTTGTTTTCCTGTCTTGCCAGATTCTCCCAGAAATGAGAGTGTGGTTCATGGAATGAGCAGGGATTTCAGAGGTAGGGTGGGGATAGAGTCTTGGACTTGGAATGTTCTACTAATCAACATACCTGGATTCCAGCCACTGATCTACCATTTACTTCTTGTTTTAGGATCTGGATCTGTCACTTTAATGGCCAAAAATATTCCAGTCATCCTGCAGAGACAGAGGGAGAAGTAGATAGGGATTTGTACTTAAGAAGACCAAGATTCAAATCTTGCCTCAGACATGCTCAGTATTAGCTATACGGCAATGGATAAGGGGTTTAATCTCTCTATGACTCAGTAGTATAATCTATTAAATGGGTTTAAAGATTCCATCTTTCTCAGTTTGGTGTGAGGATCAAATGAGGCAGTGTGTGTGTGTGTGTGTGTGTGTGTGTTTGTGTGTGTGTGTGTGTGTGTGTATAAATGAGGTAATGTTTATATATATATATATATATATATATATATATATATATATATAATCTTGAAGACTTTAAAGTGCTATGTCAATTATTGTTATCGCTGTTTCCTTTGGTCTTCGTTTGAGACTCTATGAAATGGGGATAATTTGATTCAGCAGGTATTTTTCTAGTGTCTTCTATGTGCCGGGCACTGCTGCTTTTGATGGGGATATAAACCTGAAAAATCACCTCTCTCCCCACCCTACCCAAATCAATCAATGAGCTTAAAAGCTACTATGGAGAAGCAAATAGTAGTATTATGAAAATTAAATACAGAACAGTTGAGGATTAGGTAGAGAGGAGTCACTGACAGCTGAACAGATAAGTTGAAACCTCTAGTAAGAGATGACCCCCAAACCAAGCTTTGAGGGGAACCCAGGATGGCAGAAAGCTGAGCTGAGAATGGAGAATTTTCCAGGAATGATGAAAGGAAATCAAATGTCACATACAGGGAATAGCAAGGGCACCATGTAGGTTGGAACAAAGTAAGTGTGTATGGGGTTAATATGAAATAACTCCGTATTGCTAGACCTCAGATAGAATATGAAGGACTTTAAATCTTAGACAATAAAGTTTGATTTTACCCCAGAGGCAACTGGAAAGCAGTGAAGATTCTTGAGAAGAAGAATGAAATCACCATATCTCTGCTTTAGAAATATCAATTTAGCAGTTCTAAAGAGAGAAAATGGAAGAAAGAAAATGCAAAGAGGGAGAACAGGCAGGAAGCCACTGTAATAATGAAAACATGAGGTGATCATTCCTGGTGATCATTCCTGAACTAGGAGAGGGTGAGACCACAGAAGTTGAGAAAAAGGGATGAGGGAGATTGTAAAAGGGGACAAATTGACAAGATTTGTTCACGGTTGTTCATATAAGTGATATTGGGAAGAGAAGAGAGGGATGGGTGATTCCAACATCTAAATGTAGAAGACCTAATGAATTATGGTGCCATCAAAAAAAAAAGGAAAGAAGGTAGAAGAAGGATGGGTTTATGGGGAAATAGAATGGGTTGAGTTTGGGATGTGATGAGCTTGAAATGCAGATAGGATGTCCATATGGAAATATCCAGCATGCACCTGGAGATATATGACTGGTGTGCAGAAGAGAGATGAGGTATGGAATCAGAGTTGGAAGTCATCTGCATAGTGAAAATAACTGAATCCATCACACTTGATGAGATGGCTGTGACAGAGAGCAGCACACAGAACAGAGAAAAAATGGAGCTCACAGCCCTGATATACATCCATCCGTAATGACCAAGACACAAATGAGCATCTAGCAAAGGGTTTGAGAAAAGAAAAAAAAAAGATCATAGAATCATAACTTCAAAACTTTGATACTGTCAGGTCCAACCTCCTCATTTTCAGGAGAGGAAACAAATACTCAGAAAAATTAGGCAATTTGCCTGGAGTCAGTAAGTGTCAGAGAAAGGCTCTGAACCTATGACTTCCTGTCTCTGAGTCCAACACTGTGGTTAAATTAAATATTAAACCATGCTGCGATGCTGAAGACACATAGCAGAAAAAAGACCAAACAGGAAAGTGGACACATCATGGAGGAAAGATTTTCCAAGAAAAGGGGCTTGTTGACCTGGTGAAAAAATTAAGAGAGAAATAGATTAATGAAGGATGAGAAGAGGCCCTTGGCTTTAGGAATGAAGTTAAGTCATTTTTCAGTCTTGTCTGACTCTTTGTTACCTTATTTGAGGTGTTCCTGACTAAAAACATATTGCAGTGATTTCCCTTTACCAGATCATTTTACAAATGAGGAAACTGAGGTAAATAGGTATAAGTGATTTGCTTAGGGTTATAATGCCAGTAAGTGTTGGAGGCCAGATTTGAACTCATGAAAATAAGTCTTCCTGGTTTCAAGCCCAGTGCTCTATCCACTGTGCCACCTTGCTACCTAGGAAGAAAGAAATTATTGTTATTTTGGAGACACTTTAAGAGGTCAGAAGCCAGACTAAGAGGAGTTCAGAAAAGAATGAGACATGAAGAAGCAGAAGCAATAATCTTCTCTAGCTAAAGAATGGATGATAATGTGTGGGAGAAGCCAATGGAGTTTGCATATTTATATACAGTAGAGAAGGAACCAGTGTGGGGGGGGGAGAGAAATTGAAGATTAGAGAGAGAAGGTAGAATCCTAGAGACATGTTAGTGTGAAGTCTACGAATGGGATTATGGGTTTGCAGGAGGAAGTCTGTCTGGGCAGATCTGAAGCGGCCACTGGGGAGAGTACAAGAGAGAATTAGAGGTCATATACCTAACAATTTACTTAATAAAATGTTGCAAGGAGTTTGTAAATGTGACATCTCTGTATCCATGGGAATTCTTGATTTCCCTTGATTCAGCGAGGGGCAAATCCTGGAACCTTTGCAAGACTCTGGTTCCTCATCCTGAACAGGAGATGGTCTCGCAGGTCACTCTGGCCAGCTACAACATTGTAATGTCTGCTGTTTATAGGCCCATCTCTGATTCAAGTCAAGCATTCTTCCCAATCGGATGATTGATCAATCAATTAACAGCATTTATTAAGCCCCTAATCTTTTCCATGCATTGTGCCAGGAAAAAGGAATGAATATAAAAAAGAAATTATTCGCTGCTCACCTTGAATTCTAATTGGTGCAATGCTACGTATGTATACAAAGTCATGCCCAATATATAGAAAATGAACAAGAGATAGTTTCATGAAAGAGGGCATGAGTACCTGGGGAAGGGGTGGAGAGGCTGTCAGGAAAGGTTCCCTGCAGATTAATTTTGAAGGAAATCAGTGGTTTCTGAGAAACAGAGTTTTGGAAGAAAATCCTCCCAGGAATGGTGAGAAGTCTGTACATCAGGAACTTACTTTTCAAAATGTCATTTTCTTCAACAAGTAAGAAGTTGGATTAGATGATCTATAGGGTTGGTCCCTCTGGAATCTGACAGTATCTGTTGTGTTCTGAGGTTTCTCCCAGCTTTGAAATTCTCTGCTGTTTTAGGGCCCTTCCTGGTTCAAACAACTAAAAATGCCTGCCTGTTTTCAGAGCTCAGCTCAATTACTACCTCCTCCAAAAGACTTCCTGACATTTTTAATGCCTCCCTACATTAATGCTCATGCATTCTTTCTATGTATCCTATGTACTTATGTGTCTCCATGTTATATTTTTACCAGTATAATAGAAGTTTCTTGAGGGCAGGGATAGCTTTTTTAAAGTCTTTGCCTCAACATTGCTTGTCTGGGAAAAAGTGGTTCCCTAGAAAATATTTTGCATAGAATTGAGTTGAATTTCTATATTCTACATTTCTTCTGAACTCCAAAATTTCCTTTATCTCAATCTTCCCTCACTTTTAGATCCTTCTCTTTCTCCCATAGCATTTCAAAGCGGTATATTTCACCAATGCATGTGGCAGGAATGTGTCACCTTCACATGGGAGAGAGTGGGTGGATGCTGGTTTTCATTTTAAAAATGGAAGTTGGTTAATTGACACTCTCAGTTGGCCTTTTTAATAAAGACAAAACTCTCATTAATGTCAGTTACTAATTGAAATTGCCAGGTCAACAGTTTCATTTGTTTTGATTAACTTGGCAAAGATGATCAATCTTAGTCATTGACTGAAGGAAACAAATAGTATTTCTAGTCTAAGGTTGAAATTATTTAGATTTCAATCAATGCCTGATGGCTCCCAGAAAAATCTTCCCCTGATATTACCAGGCTTTCCAGGGTCCTGAATATCTTAGATGAACTCATCCTCATTAGTGCAGACAGAAGATATTTTATTTTATGTTCATGTTTCAGCTTCTAGAAGGAAGAACAGTGTACAGATAGCACTATCCAATAAAGGAATGGGCTGTTTGGGCAGCAAAGGTGGGAGAGATATTAGGTGAGCACCAAGTTACCCCTCAGTGGAGAAATTCCACTGGAGCATGGGGCAGGTCTAGAAGATTTAAAAAATGCTCTATAAATGTTTATTGAGTTGAATAGTCATATGTATAATTAGAAAAATGATGGCATCTCACTCAGTGGGTGTGACAGTGCAGGTGGGAAAATTTAGCGATTGCTGTGACATAAACATTCTGGGATGTCAGCTAAGCTGACTAACTAGAAATGCATGTGAACTTGCAAAGCCTGAGGCATTAGTGACTAAGTGAAAGGGAAGAGTAGTGCCTCCAGTCCTCTAAAACATTTCACTCCCAGGCACATTGCTCTCTCACCCTTTTATTTGATGGGTCTCTCTGAAATCCTTTGTTCCAAACTGAGCATCAGTGGTCTGGTGCTGTACTTACTGGTCAGGTTGGATTGCTTCAGACGTCCCTTCCCAAAGTCCAATCCAGGAAATTCGTGCCAAGGCAAAGCCTAGGAGATTCCTCAGCTTTGCCAGATTTCTACCTTTTCTGTTGAGGTAAAGAATTCCCGCTCGAGGTGGGGTTACCAGGTCAGCAACGTCTCTGCTTTTCACCAGGCTTCCATACGGACACCCCCATTATTTTCCTGCAGGGTGAATCTTCCCCCCATCTCTGACTTTTTAGCTTCTGTTGATTTATTGTCTTCCCTCTAGAATGTAAGTTCCTGGAGGGAAATGACTATTTTTCTTTCTGATTGTGTTTGTACTTACTACACTCAGCACAGAGCCCATAACAGTGAGGCCTTATTCACTAACAGCTGAATGAAGAAGAATCTGGTTAGAACTCCAACTTGGAGATTTACTGTGTGACCCCAGGCAAGACATTTATTTCTTGCCCCATTTTCCTTATTTGTAAGATAAGCATAATGATGACTATAGCCTTTACCTCACAGGGTTTTTGAGAAAATGACATGAAATCATGGACAAGAAAGTATTTTCAAAACATAAAACCCTACTCTAGGGTCAATTATTCTCATGTTTTATTAGGGACACTCTTTGAGTGTTTAAAAGCAGGCAATATTTCTTTTTGATGTTTATTTCTGTCTTGTATTTCAGCACCTAATAAAATGACTTGATTAGAAAGTGATTGCTACATTCTTGTTGAATTGATTCAGGGATTAATGGTATATTTGGGTGACTACGGAAGAAAACATATGACATTTGCCAAGGACTTCTAAAACCTCACTGAAAACTAGCCTCTCTTTGTGTAGACATGCCAAAATCATGATGAACCATGGAAGAGTGCGAGAAACACCGAATTTGGTATCAGCAAATGGATTTTGCTGTCTCATTCAATCAATGAATAAACATTTATGAGGCACTTACTATATGCCAAATACTGTGCTAAGCACCAGGAATACAAAAATACAGTCTGTGCCCTCAAGGAGCTCACAGTCTAATGAGGGAGAAAAAAAGCAAACACATATTTACCACAAAGCTATGGACAGGATAAATAGGAAGCGATCGATAGGAGGGACGTGCTAGATGTGGGACTGGGCTGGACATAAGACTTGCTGTGATGAAGGGAGTCCTGGATCTCTGGGTCTGGGCTCAGCCTCTGACACTAAGCAGCTCAGAGCTTCAGTAAAGTAACATGAACTTTTGTGGCCTCAGTTTCCTCATCTGGAAAATGAGTATGATTATACTCAAAGTGTCTTCCTGATAGGACTGACGAGTGAATGAATGCAGGGAAAAGGCCTTTGCAAACAAAGTGCTAGAGAATATCTGTTATTACCGTGTTTCCCTGATAATAAGCCCTCCCCCGAAAATAAGCCCTATTGAGATTGCTACTGTAGTGAAGGTGATCCCCTGTGCTACACGCTACATTACGGTACCCTCTGTATGCATCGTCCCCCCCCCGGGTGAAATGCTCGCTGCGCTTCGAGCTGCATCCAATCAGAGCTGCAGCAGTGAGCGCGTCATCCTGTTCTTCCCCAGTGATTTGCTTATTGAATAAAGGTACATTTTTTTGTTCACATTTACCTGTTTATTAAAATTGCTGTCAATGTTCATTAAAATAAGCCCTCCCCTGAAAATAAGCCCTCTGGTGTTTTTCTGTCCAAAAAAATTAATAAGACAGTGTCTTATTATCAGGGAAACACGGTATAAGAGGTGCAGTAGACCTCAGGTCTATCACAAACGGTGGGTGACACTAGGCTGGGACATCCCTATTGCTTGGAATGCCACTGACCTGCTCTGTCTCTCTTGAGGGGATTCCCTCATTCTTTCCTTCATAACGTGGCTCCAGTGTCGTCTTCTGTGTACAACCTTCTCCTGACCACTGCTGCTATTTATTCCCTCCCCCCTGGTCATTGGCATCCTCCCCATAAACATTTTAAAAAGGACATATTTTATATTGAAATGAATCATGAGACAGCATACAGTGATCTGGCAATGGAGAAAGAAGACCTGGGTTCAAATCCACCTCTGATACCTATTGGTTGTGTGACTGGCAGGTGGATAAGCATTTTGGACCTTCATTTGGGCTGTCTACATTGCACAGAAGTTGACAACCTGCATTGCCAGAGGCACTTTCTTCATCTGGAACTTTCCTACACTTACAAATTCACAGATCAGTTCCTCTCAATAACCCTACATTTTGCATAGAGTGGTGTGTATACACACTGTCCCACCTGATAGAACATTTATGCCCAGTGCCAAGCACAATGCCTGGCTCATTGTTCTTATAACCCCAGTGGCTACCACAGGGCTGGGCATTTAGTAGGTGCTGAATGGTGTTTGTTGATTGATTGACTAGGTATCTGATCTCGGAGGTCATTTCTCCTCTCAATTCTTGGATTTCTAACCAGAAAGAAGGAGCCTTTTACTGAACTAAGAGGGATGTGAACCTAGAAGGGCAATGGCCACCCCATCTTAGAATTTATGCAAGAGAACAGCAAGACTAAGCTAAGATAGTGGGAGAAGTCTAGAGACACATATGGTGGGTATGACTAGTCTGTGACAGTACCAATGGTATCTTCTTTCACACAAGAAATGGCACATAAAAGAAACCCGCCAGGAAATACAGGGTCACAGAAGAAGGTGAGCTGATCCCTGCTCTTATGCTACTATGACCAGAAGGAAAGAATCCATAGGCAAAGCTTCAGTGCTGTGGGGTAGATCTTCACTGATGGAGTTGTAAGACCCTGATGAAAATCCCAGAGGAGGAGAGGGTGGGGATTGGCTGTGATTCACATTAAGTAGCTACACCCACATCAGAACACTGATGTCTTGGAATATGTCAATGACTTAGAAAGGGGGTAGATTATATGCTCACCACATTCACAGAGGATATAAATCCCAGAGCCATGGAATACCCAGAATGACAATCAGGCTCCCCTAACATCCTGATGAGGCAGAACATTAGCCTGGATCTGAGTACATGAAATCTTGTAGGGACGAATATAAAGTCTTACATTTGGATTCAAATAATTAATTTTGCAAGGGCGCAAGGGGAGAGGTGACAATAGCAATTTGTCAGAATAAGATTTAGTGGGCTGCAAGCTGAGTATGAGTCAATGTGCAAACATGGCAGCCAGAAATGCTAATGCAATCTCTGCCTGCATTGAGGGAATGGTAGTGTCCCCAGCAGGCGAAGCGATAACCCCATGTCTGTACTCGACCCTGGTAAGGTCATGGCAGGACAGCACGATTTGCTTCTATGCTTCATCATTTGGAAAGGGCAATGACAGCCTGAAGAGGGGATCCAGAGGAGAGTCTCATTGGAACTATCTGGGAATATTCAGCTTGGAGAAGAGAAAAGGGGACGAGGAATAATCATCTTCAAGGAGCCAAGGCGATGATGCACTGAGGACTTTGCAAACATTTAAGTACTGTACGAATATCAGTTGTCTTAGTTATTTGTAGCATTTGAAGTGTGACGATTCCGTGTAAGAAATAGTGATAATATAAGCATTAGAATGAGAATTAAGTAGCATTATGATTAGCATATGAATTAGTGCAAGACTTAGGTCAAGGTCAATATTAACTAGCTAATTCATATTAGATTTTGTATTTGAAGGCCTGTCATGTGAAAGGAAGATTAGACTTGTTCTGTGTGGGCCCAGAAGACAGAATCTCAGGTAAAGAAGCTTTATGGACAGGCTTTTTGAAAGGAAAAACAAAGTCCTGATCAGCAAAGCTGCCCAGTAGCGATAGACTACCTTGGGAGCTAGCGGGCTTCTCTCACTGAAGTTATTTCAGCAAAGCTTGCATTTCCGAGAGGCAGTGTGGTAGATTGGCTAGAGAGTTGTGCCAGAAGCCAGGGAAAGCTGGATTCCAGTTCTGCCTCTGAAACATTTCAGCTGTGTGAATCTAGGAAATTCACTTAGATCCTTCTCCCCCATCCCCACAACTTCAAAAGACTCTCTGACAACTTGTATTAGGTACTTCCTTTGAGGGGATTTCTGCATCTGAGAGTTTCCCACAAAAAGGAAATCAGATCTAGTTCCTAATGTCCTCTCAGATGACCAACTCTGGGGAGTGATGGGAAAAGCTTTGTTTCCTCTATATCATTCTGGATGGCCTGGGAAGTTCCTTCCAACTTGGATTATATGGGGTGAAGCTAAATTCCACTCCCCATCCTCCAGCCTAACATTTACAATGAGGAACTATCATTTAGAATTCACTCTCTGTGTTAGCTGCCTGGCATACTGCCTTTGTTAGTCCAAGAGAGCCATGATCTGCCAACCTAAAATGGAGAAAATTGTGGGATATTAGTTAACATTTTGCTCATTTGGTCCAACTCTCTGCGACCCCATTGGGGGTTTTCTTTGCAGACATGCTGGACTGGTTGGACACTTCCTTCTCCTCATTTTACAGATGAGGAAACTGATGCCAACAGAGTGAAGTGACTTGCCCAGGGTTACACAGCTAATAAGGGCCTGGGAATGATTGAAACTCAATGGCAACGAGTCTTTCTAACTCTGATCCTCTTTCCACTGTGGCCCAAAGCTGCCCCAGCTCATTAGCATAAAAATGGAAGTCACAGCAATGTGACCAAGGATGAAGGAGCCGGGAAGATCCCAGGGGCTAATTCCTCCAGGTAATGGAGCCTGCAAGTCTAGAAACTGGCTGAGCAGCCCTGGCTGGACCCGCAAGCTCTCTATAGCGTGGGTTCTGCTGCCATCCAGTGGTGAATGATCAGTTTTCTCCCTGTTCCTGCAAGTTAACAACCTAGGACTGTGCATCTAGCCAGTGGTGGAAGGACACTCACAGGTCACACACCCCCCCATTTGAAAGGCCATGCAGGTGTGGAGCATCTGAAGCGGGATTTGAACCTAGCTCTTCTCACTCAGACCCATTGTTCACGGCCTTCTGGGGGACGAGGTGGAATGGAGGATCCAGCAGATAAGGTTTGGGAGCGGAGTCTCAGGATCTGGGTTTCACTCCTGCCTTGAGCATTTTCTGATTGTTTGCTGAAGAACAACTCACCAGGGGATCTCTAAAGCTCATTTTCCTTTTCTTTAAATGAGCTGACATATTGGGTATAGTTAAGAGTCAATGCATTTATAGGCTGGTATGACTGAGCTGCCTTTAAAAGTCAGATTTTTATTCTTACAAGTGCTGGCTCCCTGTGTAATCCAGTGAGAAGGAGGGATAGATGAGAAAAAGTGATGTAAAAATAAAATATATCAATAGAAATAGGAAAAAAAAGAAAATTATAATTTTTATATAAAACGATATATAACAAGCACTATGTATAGGAATAGGTTTCTGAAATTTGAATCTAAGATTCTGAAGCCTCTATTTGGATAAAAGACTAATATGCAGAGGAAGTACAGAATAGCACAGAAGCATCCTGGATTTGGAGTCAGAAGGTTTGAGTTTTGATTGAAATGTGTGTGACCTTGGGTAGGCCATTTCTGTGGGTCCCAGTTTCCATAATTAAATACGAAAAGCTGAAAGAGATGATCTCAAGGTCCTTCTAGCTAAGAAAGCACAATCATATGACCTTTGTGTGACTGACCTCACGGGGGCAGAGGGAAGAGAGCCCTTGAGGAGCTCTGTTAGAGTTCTATTAAAGTATCTATTTTAACATTTCAGTGGTTGATAAGCCTCTCCTAGAGCCTGCACACTAACCTTATTTAGTCACCAGGATTTTAAACAACCAATACTGAGGAAATGGAAATAGCTAAATGGTCTTAGGCTTAGGAGTAATTAAAAAAAAAAAAGGCAGCTACGTGTTGCAGTGGATGGGATGGAGCTCCATACCTGAAGTCAACAAGACCTCAAGTCCAACCTAAGCTCAGACACTTACGAGCTGTGACTGGGCGAGTCGCTAACTCTTCCGGCTATCTCAGCTTCTTCATCTGTCACATGAACAAGAAGAGGAAATGGCAAACCACCCCAGTGTCTTTGCCAAGAAAGCCCCAAAGAGGGTCACAAAGGGACTGAAACAACCCAACCACAACGATAAAACGATAAAACGGAACACTCTTACTTTAATATACACACTGAAAGATCTGCCCTATGACACAGCAGAGGAATGATGAGGTAAGGGCTCTGGGAACCCCCTGAGCTCTCCTTCCCACAGAGGGCATTTGCATGAGGCCAAAAGCCTTTCACTGTTGCTCTGCCCAAAACTTTTGTTACTAGCTTGGCTGGCCCTCCATTATTCAGCTAGCCTCCACCCTTGAACTGGCCTAGCCCACCATTGTCTGGTGTCTCCAGGTAGCCTCTAGCAACTTCACTCATTTGCTAGAGTTCACTGACCTCATTGACTCCTCCTGAAGACCCTCCCCAAACTCATTACTGGAGTCTGACCTCATCTGACTCCTTCTGAAGACCCTCCTGAACACTTCCTGTAGATCACCCCTAGATTCCTCTCTCAACCTTTCTGTATATAAGTCCCCATCTTGCCTCCATGAGAGGGGGAAGGCAGGAGAATGAATTCTAGCACAGACTGACTCTGTGTTACATGACTCTGGCTCGCTTGCCCAATTCAAGGTCACAGATACCAAGGCTCCTTAAGAGTCTACCCAACATGGTGAACATTTAATAAACTTTGCTTTTCTTTGGCTGAGAGAAGATTTGAGTCACATTCATTCAGCAGGACCTGGTGTGTTGGCATTTTGGGGTTTTAAGCACCCCTAACCTTAAACTTCATTTTATGATGACCCTCTTCAGTAAGAGGTCATGTCTCAGGCTAACTCTGAACCTCCACACCTCATAACAACAAGAAAGCAGCCAAACCAAAGTTTTCTACTGGACATACGATTTCACTTTTTATAGAAAACTCCCAGATGAGGAGACTTTGTCAGCCAATGCAGTGCCATGGTACCTTTTTTTAGCCTCAGAGAGTTCCCCTTCCCAGATGTGCCTCTGATTCTACAGATAGCCACCATGACTCAGGTGTCTTGTTCCCTCTGGAGTTCTCCTCAAGGCTTGGGGTCTCTTCACTGTAATATCCTTCCACCATGCTGTCCCCCTTCTGTTATTGGTGAATTCTTCTGGGAAGCTAAATTTCGTAGAACAGCCCATATCAACCATCCCTTCATTATTTTACTAGCTCTGCTTCTGACTCTCTGGACCTTCTCTACCATGCTTGAGGTCTCTTCTTCCTTCCCACATCCCCATGTTGTCATTCACTTTTAGAATAAAGGCACCTTGAGGGCAGGAAGTATCTTTGTTTTTATTTATATCTAGGTTTTAGCTCAGTGCCTCACACATAGTAAATCCCTTATAAAAACTTCTTGTCTTACCTTGTCTGGGCTACTGGACACTAAAGGATATGCCCAGGCCTATACAGGGTCCACAGGCCTTTATGCGTTAAATAAAACATTTAGAATTACAGTAAGAAGAAAGGGAAAGGAAGGAAACATCTTTCCATAATTCTATCTTCCAAATAAAACACCAAAAAACTGCTTGTGAATTTCTAGTCCCCAGCAAGCTCTCTGCCAACATCTTAGCAGCCCTACATCTCAAATCATGGGATTATTATCTTCTCTATTCTCTCCTTGAATATGCTTCTGAGTGTACCAGGGTTTTCATGCATTCCCCAGATCACTCACAATGGCAGCTCCCATGGGAAAGGACTGGAGGAAGAATGTGACCCCAGCTCTGATGACAAGAGAACACTCTATCCCTGAAGCAACATCATATCTCTGGTACAAAGTTGGTTATGGTAGAAGGCATTTCCGAACCAAGAGAAAAGGAAGAATATCAACCCCATCTTGAGAGTTTCATTGGAGTGTTCATGGAACAGGGTTATCTGAAGCCTGCGCTTCTGGGAGCCTCCCAAGCCTGGTTGGCTAGGAAATGTTGAGCGCCCCTCTCCTCTTAGAAGTTCTCTCAGCCTAGGATTTTTGTGACAGTCATCACTCCCGGCTCTCCTTCTCCTCCTCAGATTCTCCTCATCTTTGTTTGCTGGATCTTCATTCATGCCAAGCCTTTTAAACTTGAGGAGGTTTCAAAGCTCTGTCCAGGGCCATTTTTCTTTCTTTTTTTTTTCTGAGTTCTTTTAATGCTTTATTAACTTCTGATTTACATCATTCGTTTCCGCCAGATTTTGAGTTACAAATTTTCTCCCCGTTTTCCCCCACTCATCCCCCCAAAACAGCAGTCCCACAGGATATCCCCTCCTCCAATCTGCTCTCTCCCATATTTTCTCCCATACCCGTTTCAACTTTTCCAGTGGATCTCTATGCCTCAGTGCCTGTGTATCTTTTTTTTTCCTTAATAACATGTAAGATGGTATTAATAATATATACACACACACACACACACACATATATATATATATATATATTTGAATATTTGATTTTAAAACTTTCAATTCCAGATTTATTCCTTTCCCCTCCTGCCACCCACCCCCACTGGGGAGACAAGCAGTTCAGTATAGGTTGTACATGTGCGGCTAATGCAAAACAATAACATAGTAGATGTATTGTAAAAGACTGACTATATTTCCCTCTCTCCTATACCACCTCCCACTTGTTCTATTCTCTACTTTGATCCTGTCCCTTTTCAAAAGTGGGTGCTTCCAACTTCCCTCCCCCCCAGCCTGCCCTCCCTTCCATCATCCCCCCTCACATCCCCTTCTCCCCCCTATTCTCCTGGAGGGTGAGATCCCCTATTTAGTGTGTACTTCCCTCCCTCCTCAAGCCAGATTCAATAGGAATAAGGTTGACCCATTCCCTTTTGCCTTCCTATTCTTCCCCTCCATTGTAACCATTTTCCCTTGCCTCTTCTGTATGAGATAGTTTGCCCCACTCTGTCTCTCCCCATCTCCTCTCATTATATTCCTCTCACCTCTTAATTTCGCCTTTTAAGTATCATCCCTTCCTGTTAAATTGGTCCCGTGCCCTCTATCTATGCATACCTGTAAACGTATATACACACATTTACATATGTATTCATATGCCCTCATACCCTCATATATAAAGACATATATATATATATATATATGTATATATATATATTTCTAATCCCTTCAACTACTGAGAAAAGTTTCATAAGTTACAATTATTGTTTTTCCATGTAGGAATGTTAATAGTTCAACTCTGGCCAGGTGGCTCAGCAAGCAAGAGCACCGACCCCAGTGCCAGGATGACCCGGATCACATCTGGGCCCAGACACCCAGCACCACACCCAGAAACAACAACTGGCCGTGCAACCCCGAGCAAGCCACTCAACCCCGATTGCTTTAAAAAAAAATAGTTCAACTTTGATAAGTTCCTTATGATTTCTTTTCCCTGTTTACCTTCTCATGCTTCTCTTGCTTCTTGTATCTGAATGTCCAATTTTCTATTCAGCTCTGGTTTTTTCAGCCAGAATGCTTGAAAGTCCTCTATTCCACTGAATGACCATATTTTCCCCTGAAACATGATACTCAGTTTTGCTGGGTAGGTGACTCTTGGTTTTAATCCCAGCTCCCTTGACCTCCGGAATATCATATTCCAAGCCCTTCGATCCCTCATTGTAGAAGCTGCCAGATCCTGGGTTATCCTGATTGTGTTTCTACAATATTCAAATTGTTTCTTCCTGGCTGCTTGTAATATTCTCTCCTTAATCTGGGAATTCTGGAACCTGGCTATAATATTCCTAGGAGTTTTCTTTTTGGGATCTTTTTCAGGAGGTGATCGGTGGATTCTTTCAACCTCTATTTTGCCCTCTCGTTCTAAAACATCAGGGCACTTTTCTTTGAGAACTTCCTGGAGGATGCTTTCCAGGCTCTTACTTTGGTCATGGCTCTCAGGCAGTCCAATAATTTTTAAATTATCTCTCCTGGATCTATTTTCCAGGTCAGTGGTTTTTCCCATGAGATATTTCACATTGCCTTCTATTCTTTCATTTGTTTGGATCTGTTTAACAGCATCTTGATTTCTCATAAAGTCATTAGCTTCCATTTGCTCCAATCTAATTCTGAAGCAATGATTCTCCTCAGTGAGCTTTTGAGATTCTTTTTCCATCTGGCAAATTCGACTTTTTAAGGCATTCTTCTCCTCATTGCCTTTTTGAGCCTCCTTTGCCTTTTGAGTCAGTCTGTTTTTTAAGGTATTATTTTCTTCAGTCAGGCTGTTGACTCTCATTTCATAATTTTCTTGCATTGTTCTCATTTCTCTTCCCAATTTTTCCTCCACTTCTCTTATCTGCTTCTTAAGGTATTTTCCTTTGAAGCTTTTGGTGCAGGAATTCTGACTTCATTGATTTCCTCCTGTTCCATGCCTTGCTCCTTCTTATCCCCAAAATAGGAGTGTAATGTTGGAATCTTCTGTCTGCTTTGTTTCCTTTGCCTGCTCATTTTGCCGCTCAATGATTTGACTTTTGGGCTTTTTGCCACAGTAGGACTCTGCCACCAGACAGGGGAGTTTTCATCCCAAACGCTGGGGTTTTCTCAGCTGCCGGAGGTATTAGATGGGTGCCCTCTCTGAGGTCTCCACATGCTCTGGCAAGCTGGACACACACCCCAGGACCTCCACCCTAGACTGCAATCCAGATCCAAGCAGGTTAAAGCAAGAGCGATTACCCCTCAGACTGGTGCTTGGTCCCCCTACACTCTGCAGGCCAGGAGCTGAAGCCGCCACGTGGCGCTGGTAGGCTGTGCTGGCGTCTCAGCGGTTTCTCGCCCCAGGGGTAAAAGCCACGCACTCCCACTTACTGGGTCCCAAAGTCCAGCCTGCACTGGCCTCTCACCTTGTCCTTCGCATCTATGTATTGATAAATCTGGAAACGGCCACAGCTGCTGCTAATCTGGAGTCCCTCTGGCTGGCGGCTGGTCAGGCCCGCCCTGGAGCTAAAGCCTCGGCGTGATGCTGGGCTTGGCTCCCAGAGCGCTGCGCTGGCCGATTCCTGCAGGCCTGCTGGGCTGTCCTCAGTGGGAGGTTAGCTTCTCTGTGTCATTTTGTGGGTTCTGCAGCTCCAAAGTTTCCAGGGCCATTTTTCTTACCCTCTTCATGCCCTCTCCACTGAGGACCTCATCAGTTCCTGTAAGTTTGATTGCCATTTTATATGAATGATAACCAGATCTACATATCCAACCCCTGTCTCCTTCAGGCCGTGGATCCACCAGATGTTTTTGCAGATGCAACCCACTGACATTTTCCACAATAGCATATAGAATCAACAGGTCCAAAATCCAAATTCAGATCCCCCCAGCAGCACAGCCATCCCTTCCTCAAAATCTTTCCATAGGTCCAGGACACACTCCTACACTCAGGTCCATAATCTTGACTCTTTCATCTTCTTCATGTCCCTTTTTAATCAGTTGCTATAGCTTGTGGATTCCACCTGGACAACACTCTATACATCTGGCCCCTGATAGACCATCATTATTGCTCAGGACCTTGTCACTTCAGAACTGAAAGGTTAAATGTTGTCTTAATTGACCTCCTAGATTCATATCCCTTCCCATTCCCATTCATTCTTATTTTTTTCCCATCATTTCAGTTAATCCAGCTCTTTGTGACTCCCCCCCCTCCACCTACCTTTTTTTGGCAGAGATACTGTTGTGGTTTTCCATTTCCTTCTCCAACTCATTTTGCGAATGAGGAAACTGAGGCAAACAGACTTAAGGACTTGACCCATGTTGCACAGCAATCTGGTGTCTGATTTGAACCTAGGGAGTTGAGTCTTCCTGACTTCAGGCTTGGCTCTCAATCTACTGTACCACCTAGCTGCCTCAAGGCACCCTTTAGACAACTGCACCAAAAATTTGCCTGAAGCACAAGCAGAGACTTGCCACTGCCCTGATGAGGAAAAAAAAAATCATTGACTTCCTAAATTCTTTAGGTCAAAATGCAATTTCCTCAACTTGTCATTTAAAAGTATCTGATACCAGCTTATCTCTCCAGCATTTGCACAATACACGCTCTTTATTCCAGCCTCTCTGATTCATGAGTTCCACTAATCTAACGACTCATCTTCCAACTCCATACCTTTCCATGAATTATCTTACATGCTTGGAATATACACCCCCTAACCTCCACTCTTAGAATCTCTGGTTTCCTTAAAGGCTCAGTCTGATCACCATTTTGAATTAAAAAAACAAAACAAACAAACAATAAACAAGCTTTCCTGAATCTCATAGAAGTTGTTGCATACTCTACAAATTATTTTTTCTATACCTCAGTCTACTCCCAAGGAGAAGGTAAGAAACTTGAAAGGAGGAACATTTTCTCCACTTTTCTTTGAATCCTTGCCTAGCATCTAGCATAGTGCCTTGTATATAGGAGATACTTAATTAAAAATGTTTATTGGATTGGGTTGCAGAAAATAAGTGGTAATAGATGAGGGATGGAGCCACGTGTGCTCTATATAATTCTTATGTGGAACATAAGTAGGAGGACAAGAAAGAGAAAACCTAAATCGTGTCATGAGTCCAGTTCTTGCTCATAAAAACCAGGAGTGAGTCTCACAAAGAAATAAGGGAAAATGAGCAAGCAATCAAGAAAAGATACAATATAATGAATGATACTCTCTTTAAAAAAATAACAGAAGAAAATAGAAGAGAATAACTTTTATAAGGCCTCCAGAAATCATGGAACAATGAGAAATTTTGTAATTGGTCAGAAAAGACATAATGTAATTAAAAAGACAAAAAGAAGAATGGAAATTATTGAAGGATTGGGGGAGGGGGGCAAATCAGAACTCCCAAAGACAAACTCAAAGAGACAGAAGATAGAGTAGAAAATGTAGGTTATGGAATATAGAATCTCTCAAAATACAGTGGAGGTCTTGAACAACAACAATAACAACAAAACAACACATTTGGAACTCAGAATAAGATTATTGCAACATTTGTCAGAATCCAGAAAAAAATGGCAGCAATGTGCGCTCTTTACAAGCTGAAGCCCTAGACCTCAAAGACCATAGATGCAGAGATCAATTAAAACTGAAAAGAATCATGGAGGAAAGAGGATGCCTGGGAATGCAAACTCTAAATACTAAATTGAAAGAAATACTCTTCTATTGCAACTGATCAGTAATCATGTCAATGTGGGCATTGCCTTGAATGATGGAGATCAAAGCTTCCCCCCCCCTTTTTTCCTGTTGCATATTTCTTTGATGATTTTCTTTACATTATTTCTCTTGTGTACTTCCTCATTTGTAATATGGGGCAGTCTGCCTATGTAATGTGCCACGTCACATATAATATATGCCCACCTATCATGTGCCTTCCCATCAAATGATTCTCATTGTTAGGTCATTGGAGAATATAGTTTTCAATTACTAAGTCATCTAAATCAAGGGAAGACTATTGATCTTTGATAAAGATCATTATTTTCAGAGAGAAGTTTGGGGTTATGAAAAGACCAAAGAGAATCCAGCCCATTATCCTGTATAAACTATGCCCTCTCCCCCCCACCCCCCAGCTGAATGTGGTTGTATAGATCTTTAGACCAAACTCCTGTGAGTGATCATATATCTCATTTAGGAGTCTCCACTATGGTCTGGGGCTTGATTCAATCAACACAATGCTTTTTGAGAGCGGAAGCATCTGGGGAAATCTCACCATCCACGCATTGGGCCTCATTCATGACAGCAGGAAGTACTTTTGGTGAACACATGTCTTTCTAGTTTTTGCTGCTTCTGATAATAATAATCAGATGGTCATCAAATAAAGTTGTCTCTGTGGTTTCATCTTTCAAGAAATCTTGAATGAATTTTATATGTGCTCAAGAGTCAGCTTGTTTGCTTTATTGAATCAAATGCTTCTTTTCTGATGAGTAAAAAAAGATTTCTGCAGCATCTCATAGCCTCTATGTCTTTCAGTCTATTATGGGTTTGTAAAGATGAGATATACTACAGAATGGGGCAGCTGTATGGAAGAGTGGATGGAGTGCCAGGCCTGGAGTCAGGAAGACTTATCTTCTTGAGTTCAAAAATGTCCTTGGACACTCACCAGCTGTGTGACCCTGGGCAAGTCACTTCACCCTGTTTGCCTCAGTTTCTCATCTGTAAAATGAGCTGGAGAAGGCAGTGGTAAACTGCTCCGTCATCTCTGCCAAGAAAACCCCAAATGGAGTCCGAGTCAGAAATAAGCAAACATCGAGAGTGCAGAATGTCACCTGGGTTAGTATATCTGTTCCTCCTAATTATCCCATCACCACTCTCTTTGAGCAAGTTGAGTATTCTCATAAAACTTATATATTTATGAGAAAGCAGCCACAAACAGGAAGTTGTGGACATTCCACCAGTATCACTATAACGTCTTTTGATAATGAAAAGGTGCTCTGTAATTTTTATCGGGGTTTGACATCTTTTCCTCTTTTATACAATTCTAACTTTGACCTCCCCCCTCCAAATTATGTCGCCTTTAAAACAGACATCTGTGATAGTAATGGCAATTAAAGATTCCCCTGTATTGGCTTGGTTTTCAAA
>NW_027186374.1:2541149-2557024 GCF_028583685.1 Petaurus breviceps papuanus | reverse complement strand
CCCCTCTCCTCCCCTCCCCTCCCCTCCTTTCCCCTCCTCTCCTCTTCTCTTCACATAGTTATTTTACAAATTGTCCTTTTTCACCTCACTTCACACTGTATCTCCATTGACTTATCCAGATTTTCTTAGATCCTTCTATTGATTCAATGGGTTCAGTATAAAAACCTACACTTGAGCAGAAACAGGATGATTTTGAGTCTCTGTCCTATAAAGTAAATCTGCTAATTTGATTGATATGACACTGAACAAGTAAATAAAGTGGTTTCATTTTTCAAGTATTGACATACCTCACTCAGTTACTTAGGTCTCTGTTCATGTGATCAGTGTTTTGTGGTTGTATTCATGTGATTCCTGTTTGTGTCTTAATAGAGGAAATCATTATCATTAGAATTATTTACATTCTGTACTTATTGTGAGTGAAAGGTTCAGTTTTATCTCTTACTATTGAATTTTATTTTTGATATATAGGAAGATTTGTTATTTTAGACATATTTTATATTCTGCTCTTTTCCTTAATTTATTATTTTGAATCATGCCATCTCTATTCCATGTTTTCTTCTCATCCTTATTTACCCACTCCCATTGGAACCTCATTTCAGCTGCTGGAATCAGCCTGGCTCTAATAGGTGAGCTTTCCTTATTTTGTCCACAAGTAGCCAGAACATTTCCAAGTCATGGGATCCTACCCATACTCCCTAGTTAGAGGTTGGGTATTCACCCTTTGGGATATCTTCAGATTCAATATATACATAACACAAATCATAACTCACTTTTCTGTATGGTATTCTCCTCTCAGTAAGCTACTTGACTAAAGAAATTATTTTGCTCATTTAATTTTGTTTGATACAGCACTTAGCACAGGGTCTGACAGAGTAAAAAATTAAAACATTAAGACATCTATAGAGAGACATACTATCTAGAGCCCTGGGCCTGGAGTCATGAAGACATGTATGTGAGTTCAAATCCTGCTTCAGACACTTTCTAGCTGGGTGACCCTGGGCAAGTCAGCTTCACCAAGTTAGCTTCAGTTTCATCATCTGTAAAATGAGTTGGAGAAGGAAATGGCAAAGCACTCTAGTATCTCTGCCAAGAAATCCTCAAATGTTGTCATGGAAAGTTAGACATGACTAAAAAATGGCTGACAAGAAAAAAAAAACACTTAATACATGTTTAATTATGCATTGATTCATTTGGTTTAACCTCTAAGTTTCTGCAAATAGGTCATAACATTATTAATAAAAACAAAACAAAATCAAAACCAAAACAAAGCGTTTTCTGCCTTTATCATAACTTATTATCTGTTTCTCTATCGCTAGTATTTCTGGAACTCTAACAAATAAGGTTACAATGAACAACCTCATTTTACCCTTGACTTTTGTTGGCAGGTTTCTAGTTTTTTTTTTTTTCCATTTTAGATTATCGTGAAGTTTATTATTATAAAGATATCATTTTAAGGAAATTGACATGTTAAGGAAAGTTTCATTTCATTCTTTAAAATTCTTAACAGAAATGGGTGCTGTATTGTGTCAAAAGCATATTTTTACTCTTTATTGATATAATTGTGTTTCTTAAGTTGTTTTTATTACAGATATATTTATTTTATGATTATAGTTTTACTAGTAGAAAACTAATCATACATTCTTAGTATCTGAGCTGATCAGGGTACAATATTTTAAATATGCTACTGAAGTTCTTTTACTATTTATTATGCTTTTATTAAAATGTATATTGATTAGGTACAATAGTAGGGAGTTGTCTTTTTCTGCTTTGTCATTTAATGGTCTAAGTACTGAAACTTAGAGTGTCATTGATTAAACTATATATATATATATCTATATCCATATATCTATCTATGTGTATATATATATGTAATTATCTTTTGTGATATTGCAGTAAATTGTATTTAATATTTGAAGAAGTTAATTTTTTATCCATCTGACTCTAGAATCTTTTTGCTTTGGAGTTTACTTGAAGCTTATTCAATAATATTCTTTTTCTTATAGTTTAGACTGTTTAATTTCTCAGCTTATTTTGTTGATTGGAGTACATCATTTTTGTTTTTAAAATAAATATTATTTTACTTAAATATTAACAATATTATATTTTTCATATACTTGAGCAAAAAAGTTCCTAACAATTTATTTTATTTTTTTTCACCATGTTGTGAATACTTAAATTGTTTTTATATTGTTACTTGATTTTTAGCTCTGCCTCTGTCTGTCTCCCTCTCTATCTCTTAGGAAATTATCTATTATTTCTCTATTATATTCCTCCTACCACAATTTCTTTAGGATTAGTTGTTTTAGTTTACACTTAAATTCTTCAGGATTACTTTGCACTTAAATTTAGATCCTTTTCAATAATCTCCATTGTATGTTTTTGTCTAGCCTCCCAAGTATATGCTTAATGTCTATGCCTTTGTGTATTATTAATCTTTTTATATTCCAGATCATGGTCAATTCTTGTGAAACCCCCAAGTACAGCTGAAAAATGTTCTTATTCCTTCTTTTCTTTCCCTTTCACTTAATGACAAGAGACCTGTTGCATTTAAATTTACCCTAAATTCTATTGAAACCCTTAACTTCTTTCTTGCTTGTATTTTAGTTAGAGATATCTAGGTCTGATAGGGACAAGCTGAGGTTCCCAAATATTATAGCTTTGCTATTTATTTCTCCTAGCAAGTTGATAAAGTTTGCTTTAAGTCTTCTGATGCTATGTCACTGTTTACGTATAATGAAGTATTCATAGTATTTCAATTAAGCAAACTATGGTTTCCTGGTTTATCATTTAGACATATTTGTCTTTTGCTATTACCTTTTCTGCTATCATGACTGCCACCCCTGTCTTTTTGTTGGCCTAACAAATTCTGCTCCATCTCTTCATTTCAAATTGATGTGAATCTTTATGATTAAATTACCTCTTGTAAGCAACATCTTGCTGAATTCTTTATAATCCAGTCTCCCATCCTCTTCCATTTCATAAGTTATTTCATTACATTTACATTCCCAGATATGATTATTTTTTTTGTATTTACCTATAAACTATCTCTTCATATCTTCTCTTCTCCTCCCCTCTGCCCATCCACATCTCTCCCCTCTTTTTCCAAGAATATGGTGAAGGGGAGAGAATGTGATCTAAAGGTGTTCTATAATTTAAATTGACTGGTTTGGCAATGCTACTTCATCTCACCTGGCCCAGACCTTGAACTCCTACTTCTTAGACATTCTTTTTTTTCAATTTTATTTTTATAAACCATTTTTTCAAATTGAGTTTTGTTTTGCTTGTGACTGTTCCCTCTCTAAGTTTTATGAGTAGATATTTATTAGGCATATGAATATAGAGGTTTCTTTCTATGCTTTGTCTCTCAATCCTTTGCCTATTTAGACTGTATTTACATCTTGGAGGAACCATACTTCAAGCAAATCTCTTAAAGTTGAAGACTATACAGACAACACCAGCTTTCATAACCCAGGGCTTGGTGACTGAGAGTATATTCTGTCCAAGTCTTTGGCTCCAGTTTCCTCATCTGCTGAAATTCCTAAGATTTGCATTAAATATGAGTTATGTTGGAATGAATCTGTATATGTATATGCATATGTATAGGTATACACATGTATATGAATATATGTATGTATATGTGTATATATGTGTGCATATATGTATATCTGTGTGTATGTGTATATAAACAATAATAAATATAAAGCACTCATGCACTCTTTACCCTGCCCAGTCCCTGATTATCTCTGTTGATTTCAATGCTACTATGCTAAACACTTTGTATTTATGGATATGTATATTTAATACCCTTTGGTCTAGTAAGGTATCATAGTCTCACCTTCTATGTTTTCTTCCATGATTGGATATTTTTCTTCTCACACAAACCACTCATAAGAACATACGCGTTTCATCTCCTCTTTCCTAGGGTATATTCTTTCTACATGCTTATTTCTGCTTAATGGTGGCTAGTTGGTACAAGTGGATAGAGTTTCAGTCTTAAGAGTTAGGAAGACCTGCGTTCAAATCTGGCCTAAGGCACTTACTAGCTGTGTGAGTGACCCTGGACAAGTCACTTAACCCTGTGGCACACACTCCAGTATTTTTACCAAGAAAGCACCAAATGGGGTCACAAAGAGTCAAATACAACTAAAATTATTAAACTAAAAAAAAAAATCTTAAGAATATTATAGACAGATTTGATTCTTAAAATAAATCAAATATTAAGATTCTAATAAAAGCAGAATTAAGTTTCTCTTGGCCCAGAGTTTATCTTAATTGTGGCAAAAATGGACTGTGTCTCTTGAAGAGATTAGGGTTCTGTTTCCACTCTCAATTAGAATATAAGTATGTCTTCATAATTTCACTCCCTCCATGTACTCAAATCTATTTTTAAGGTTTCTTTGAGTTGTATGTTTGCATTTTAAATTTTCTATTAGGCTCTGTGTCTTTCATCAAGGGTGTTTGAAAGTGGTCATAATAACAAGATGGTGGATTAGACACATTTTCCAAACCTTATGACATTTCAGACTTCTCCATAGCAGAAATTAAGCACTAAAGACAATGCAATTTTAAGTGTCTCCATGGTCTAGGAAACCCAAAATTCAACAAATGGTAAAATGATAATAATAAAAATCTCCTTAATTCCAAGAATGGATACTCCCCTCCCCACGCTCACTTGGCAGCCCTCCCTCACCTCCCACTCTATGCCTGCAGTAGCAGAAGAAAGAACAGGGCACTTGTCCATCCTGTTCACCTCCCTCCCTCTTTTCAGTTCTGTAGAGACCCTGGCTCCAGACAAGAAGTTTGCTCAGGCCTTGACAGTCTGCTTGGCTATAGTCCTTCAGGAGCAAAAGCCTGCTGGGGTGCAACTGAGAAAGAAATAACAGCTCTACCAAGTTCTGAACTGCCACTGCTGTTCCAGAGAACCAAGGAGGGTAACAAGTCACCAACCACGACATGGCACTGCATATGTAGGTAAATGTGTGGCCTGAGGGAAATCTGCTAGCCTTAGTGAAAAAAAACACATCATTCAACATGGGGCCATTATGACCTCTCAAAAGTCAATTGTGATACAGACCTACAGGGTGAGCCATGAATTGTCTAGCATAGGAGCAGGCTGAGACTCTTTGAGATAGCTCCTCCAAGGAAAATTCCAAAGGAGAGGGAGTAAAGAAGTGAATGATGAGGAAAACAAGAGTAGAGGGTAGATTGAGAGTACCAAAGATTTCAGGAAGAAGAAAACTCAAAGACCTTGAATGTAAACACATAAATCCATAGGATAAACAGTAACAACAAAAGGAAAAATGACCTTGAGATCTAGTAAATGAAGTCAAGCCTCTCTGAATATATATTCTCAGAAAAGGAAAATGATCTGGCAACCTGTGAGACAAAGGGCCCTGCAGAATTTGACGAGAAACACAGAACTACAACACATTGTTACCGAATTTTTTAGAAGAGAGTAGAATTTATGGTCTGCAAAAAAAAAAATTAAAAAAACAAAGAGAATAGAAAAACTGGAATCTCCAATGGATCCCTCACCAAAGAAACAAAAGAGAGAAGGATAGATTGGGAATGAAAATATGAGAAGTGAAGGACAACCTAGAAGAAGGAGGGGGGGGGGCGGGGAAGGACATTAAAAGAAAGTACACTCACTATGCAAGCAAAACGTATTGCACTTAAAGACAATATGCAAAGACAACCTAAAGATCATGAATCTCCCAGAATGACACAATAGGAGAGAAAAGCTTAGCACCATAAAGAAAGACATTCTTCTTCTTCTGTTGAAGAGAACTACCCAGAACTTCGGAGATAGACAATGAAATGCCAATTGAGAAAAACCATATCATTCATTAACTTCAGGGAAAAAGAAAAGAAAGAAACAAAAGAAAAACAACATGGCTGAAAACCCAGAAATGGTTAAATTTTCCAAGATGATTCAGAAACAAGTTCTGCAAGACCTGATAGGGAGAAAGCCCTTAAGATGCAAAGAAAAAGACATCTGAATAATGAAAAACTATTTTGACATATTCAAAAATGGAGGAGGCAATGGGGCAATAATGTTTTGAAGAGCATTTGATCTCAGGTGAAGCCTAGGGTGACCTATCCTACAAAAGGGAGAGGGTTCCATGGATGAATGCTTCTATTAGTGAAGAGAGATGGTCAGGGAAGAAAGTGAAGATCATGTTCTACATGAGTCCTGGAGGATGTGGTGCTGATTCTGGGAGAGGGGGGTGAGATTGGAAGCCCTAGAAGCAACTGGAACCGGGAGGAGCCAAAAAGCATTGACACAGGGAGGAGATTGCTCAGAAAATGTAGAAAACATCAGTCAATAAGAGTGGCTATAGATCAGTAGTGGGCTGCATAATCAGGGACGTGATGGGGAGGGGTCCATGGACAGAGCACTCAGAGCCTTGTGGGTTTCTAATCCCTTTTGAGATTTACTCATCAAGAACTCTGGACTTCTTCCCTTCCCCCATCTCCCAGGACAGAACACTGTTGACTTCAGAGCCCTCCTGAGCACCTCATGTCACAATGCTAAGGATTTCTATTCCCTCCTGGAGTAGTGCAGTCTGTTCTTGTCCTTGCATCTGACATCAATGTTCTCATGGCACCATAGGTATTTGAGCTCCTGGGGCTTTCCTGTCCACTCATTCCATGTTTCCTGTCCTCCCCCTATGCCATAGAGAATGAGAGGGTTCAGGTTCCCCTGGGGGATCTCTGGTCTAAAGATTATTAGGTTTTTAGCCTTTTAACCTACACTTAGGATGGTTTCTTTGTAGGAAGGGTTCAATAAATTTATAGTTTTTGTTTTGTGCAGTGTTCATTTGGATGAAGGAATTTACTCTAGTTTCTCTTTGTATTTCTTGATCAATATCTGGTCTCTTCATATTAGAAATGGTAACATCTTTAATGTAGCAAATGCAGGGTAGATAGTCTCCTCTGCATCTCATCACACCATTATCTTGTCCATACACTCTGGGGTTCCCTCTTCCTCATGTCTTTGTTTTCCAGAATTTTGCATCTCAAAAGATCTCAGATTGTTCAGTCCAATCGAGACCTAAACATGAAATCCATTGATTTTAATGGATTTAATTTAATTTAATAATTAACTCACTACTCTCAATCTCCAGAGCAGGTTTGCCCTCCTAGGCAGTCAAGTGTTTACCTAATTCCAGCACCTGGCTTTGAATTGGGAAGGAAAAGTAACACCCTCTTTCATGCCAAACCTTTGAACACAGATAGTTTTTTTTTTCTTTTTTCTTCTCTTTTTTTATTTTTTAGTTTACATCATTCATTTCCACAAGATTTTGAGTTACAGATTTTCTCCCCATTTTCCTCTACCCACCATCCCAAAACAGCAATCCCACTGAATATCTCCTAAGCCAATCTGCTCTTTCCCATATCTTCTTCCCCCATCACCCCTGCGACATTCCAGTAGGGCATGGTGAATCTCTATGCCCCAGTGCCTGTATATCTGATTTCTCAGTTACATGATAAGTAACAATAACAATAATAATAATAAAAATTTAAACATTTGATTTTAAAACTTTGAATTCCATATTATTCCCCTTCCTCCCTCATCACCCACCCTTACTGGGAAGATAAGCAATTCAATACAGTTTGTAAGTGTGTAACTATACAAAATATTTCCATAGTGGATATACTGTGAAAGGCTGACTATATTTCACTCTATAGTATCCCACACCCCCCCCCCCTTGTTCTATTCTCTACTTTGATCCTGTCCCTTTTCAAAAGTGGGTGTTTCCAACTTCCCTCCCCTCCCCCCCCCCAGCCTGCCTTCTCCATCATTCCCCCCTCTCATTACCTTCCCCGCTACTCTCCTGTAGGGTGAGATACCATAGTTAGTGTGTATGTCATTTCCTTCCTAAGACAAATTCAATGAGAATAAGGTTGAATCATTCCCTTTTGCCTTCCTGTTCTTCCCCTCCATTGTAATAGTTTTCCCTTGCCTCTGCTATATGAGATAATTTACCCCATTCTGTCTCTCCCCATCTTCTCTGATTATGTTCCTTTCTCAGTTCTTAATTTCACCTTTTAAGTATTATCCCTTCCTATTTAATTATTCATGTGCCCTCTGTCTATGTATACCTATACAGATATATACACACACTCACATATATATTCATACACCCATATATCCTCCTATATAGACATATATATGTATATATACATACACACATGTATATATACATTTCTATTCCCTTCAACTATTCTCATACTGAGAAAAGTTTCATAAGTTACAATTATTGTTTTCCCTATAGGAATGAAAATAGTTCAACTTTGATAAGTTCCTTATGATTTCTTTCCCATTTACCTTTTCATGTTTCTCTTGCTTCTTGCATATGAGGGTCAAATTTTCTATTCAACTCTGGTTTTTTTCATCAAGAATGCTTGAAAGTCTTCTATTCCACTAAATAGCCATATTTTCCCCTGAAACATGATACTCAGTTTGGCTAGGTAGGTGATTCTTGGTTTTAATCCCAGCTCCTTTGACCTCCAAAATATCATATACCAAGCCCTTCAATCCCTCAGCATAGAAGCTGCCAGATCTTCTGTTATCCTGATTGTGTTTGGCTGCTTGGAATATTTCCCCCTTGATCTGGGAACTCCAGAACCTTGCTATAATATTCCCAGGAATTTTCCTTTTGGGATCTTTTTCAAAACGTGATCAGTGGATTATTTCAACCTCTATTTTGCCCTCTGGTTCTAAAACATCAGGGCAGTTTTCCTTGAGAATTTCTTGGTGGAAGATTTCTAGGTTCTTTTTTTGATCATGGCTTTTAGGTAGTCCAATAATTTTTAAATTATCTCTCCTGTATCTATTTTCCAGGTCAGTGGTTTTCTCAATGAGATAGTTCACATTGTCTAATATGTTTTCATTTGCTTGGATCTGTTTAATCGTGTCTTGAAATCTCATAAATTCAATAGGTTCTATTTGCTCCAGTCTAATTTTAAAGGAATGATTCTCTTCATTGAGCTTTTGAGATTCTTTTTTCATCTGGCAAATTTGTCTTTTTAAGGCATTCTTCTACTCATTGGCTTTTTTGAGCCTCTTTTGCCATTTGAGTTATTCTATTTAATTAATTTTTCTTTTTTAATTATTTTTATTTTCTTCTGTCAGGTTATTGACTCTCTTTTTATAATTTTCTTTCATCATTCTCATTACTCTTCCTAGTTTTTCCTCCACTTCTCTTATTTTTTTTTTTCAAAATCATTCTTAAGCTTCTCTATGGCCTGTAAGCATCTTATTATTTTCTTGGAAGTTTCTGGTTCAGTAGTTCTCACTTTGCTGTCTTTCTCCTGTTCCATGTTTTGATCCTTTTTTGTCCCCCAAATAGGAGTCTAATGTCAGATTGCTCTGCTTAATTTGCTTTCTTATATTGCCACTCAATTACTTGACTTTTGAGCTTTTTGCCATAGTTCACCTCTGCTACCAGAAAGGTGAGCTTTGTCCCAATTGCTGGGGTTTCTGCAGCTGCTAGAGTTATTAGTTAGCTGTCCTCTCTGAAGCCTCCACATGCTCTGGCAAACTGGTCAGGCACCCCCAAGACCTCCACCTTAGACCGCAATCCAGATCTAAGCAGGTTAAAGCAAGAGCGATTATCCCTCAGACTGGTTGCTTGGTTCCCCTACAATCTGCAGGCCAGGAGCTGAAGCTGCCACGTGGCTGTGGCTGCATGGCTGCTGCATCTCAGTTACTGCTCCCTCCAGGGGGTAAATGTTGAACTGCACTCCTGATGTCCCTGTTCCCAAAGTCCTCACTGCATTGACCTCTCACATTGTCCTTAGCATCTACATGTTGATATTTCTGAAAACTGGCATAGCTGCTGGTGATCTGAAGTCCCTCCAGCTGGCGAATGGTTGTGGCCTCCCTGAGGCTAAAACCTGGCTCATGCAGGGTGGGGCTCAGCTCCTTCCTGCCAGCCTGCTGGGCTATCTTCAGTGGGAGGTTAACTTCTCTGTGTCATTGTAATGGGAATGCAAATTTGGAAGATCTTCCCTGCCCCTAGGCTAAAATGCACCAGAAGCCTGGGGAGGGAGGCTTGTTTTTCAGTAGATACTTTTTGATTGGCCAGTGGGTCAATAAGGTTGTTACATTCTTTGAGCCAGGAGAAGGCTATATAAGCCCTGATGTGTAGCTTTGTTTTGGGACTCACTTTGAGAAGTGTTCTGTGATTTGATCTGAATTCTGGGAAGCCGTTGTTGAGAGTCCCCAGGCTTTGAAAAACCCAGAATGTGGAAACCCAGATGTTGACTGGGTATGGATGTAATGGTTGGACAGTTTGGAAATCTGTCTACTTGATCTGTTTCTGTCTTGATAATTCTGCCTGTATGCTTTGAGGTTCGGGGTGCTGACCTTTTCAAGGTAAACGATATATGTCTGACTGATTAAAGTAAGCTTGTTAACCCATTTTGAGTTGCTTTCCTTTAACAAAGCAGATCCAAGAACCTGTGTGAGCAGCCACCCTGGGGACACCGGGGTGCTTGCTGCTACAGTCATGTTGTGGGTTCTGTAGTTCCAAAGTTTGTTTAGAGTCATTTTTTTTTACATGAATTGAAGGAGTTGGGAGCGGGAACCCAGCAGAAGTCCCGTTTGTACTCCACCATCTTTACTCTGCCACCGAACACAGATAGTTTTGTCCAATTGATGTTCACTATACACAAGACAGAAACGATCTTGATGACTGCCGATTATAGAATCCTAAATACAGTGCTCTTAGTCCAATGTCCAATCGAGTGCATGCCCTCATTTCACAGATGACGAAAGACCTATGGACTTTAAATGCCTTGCCCCAAGTCACACAGAGCTGGGATTTAAATTCAGGGTCATTGACTCTAAATTGCATGTTCTTGCCACTATACTGTGATTTCTTAAAGACAGAGGTGGCACTGATTTCTAGAGATAGAGCAAGGGATTGATTGAATCTGTACCTTTGAGAACCACCAAGGATTGTGTCCAAATCAGGCCTTTTCAGTCTAGGGTTCAGGAGCTTAAATATATAATATATCTAAATATATAATGTTATATTATGTAATAAAAACACAATATGGTAACATAACCAATATATGATATATTATTATATATGACAATGAATATGTAAACACATAAACATATATACATAGAATTATGAACATGTATAAATTATGTCTTATTCTAAGATTGGGTTCCTAGGCTGTGCCATAGGCCATGACATAAAGGTTAAACATTTGCTAGTTTGGTCACCAATTTCAAAGACAGATGTGACTCAGGAGCCTCAGAGATCCTGGCAGCCTAGCTTTCTAGATCTAGACATGGAAGGGTGCTCAAAAATCATCAAGCTCAATCCCTCAGAAAAGGAAACTGAGGCCCAGTTAATGGTGAGATCTATTCCAATTCCCACAGGTACTAGGTGGCAGAGCTGAGATCCGACCCCAGAGTGTTGTAATCCAGACCCGGTGCCCTTTTCACTATGGCTCATTGGAGAACATTCATCTTTTGGGAAAGTCTCCACGCTGACCAGTCAGCAAGATGGAGTTTCAAAAACTAGAATAATTGGTAAATATGAGCTAATGATTTCTGGGCCAAGTAACTCAAGTGTTACAAATGCAGACAGTTCTCCTTCTCCCTTCCAGTACAAAGAGTTCTCACTTGTGAGGCCTGGGGCAGCTGACAAAATACTTTTAATTATATTATGCAATCATCCAGGAAAAAATAGATAGCTTTTAGCTCCTGACTCTGCTTTCAGGGAGCTGATTGAAATGCATCCTGTGATACAGCCCCAGCTGTTCTTGTCATTAACTGATAAGCTATTGCTAGTAATCTTTAGTGATTGCTGAAATTAGGAGGGAATGTGGATTATATTAAAAGAGCCATAGAAATTGAATCTTATGAAAAAAAAAAAGACAAATAGAATTTCAGGAAGCAGTATATACTAAAGATGTGTTGAGATTAGCCTCTGAGGACTGTGAGACTTCCCCTTGACCTCTGGAAGCATTCAGAGCCCCTGGCCCAAGACTGTCCTCTGTCATACTTGGCTTAGCTTCAAGGCTAAGTCCAGGCAGGCACTTTCTTAGGCTCCTTCAGGCCCATTCCCCTCTTGCCCCTCTCTACCTTGGCTGCTTTCACTTAACCCTGTGTAATTCCCACATGAATATTCTCTTTATTATCTACATTGCTGAAGCTCAGAGACTCAGAGCTGGGGGCCTCCCCAGAGGCCATGCAGTCCAAAGACCCATTTTATAGAGGAGGTACCAGAAACTCAGAAAGGTTACAGAGGTGCAGATTTGATGCTGGAAGGGACCTGGGATGGCACTGAGTCCAACCCTCTCACATTAGAGAGTGGGAAAATGAGGCCCAGAGAATTTAGGAAGTTGCTGGAGGACACAAGGAGTGGTGACCAGAGTACTCTTTCCCACCGCCATTACACCAGTGACCTGAAAGTGGCTTGTCCGGGTGTGTTAGCCCTTCCCCCTAAAACAGACCCCATCCCTCCCCACACACACACTTGATTTCTTCTTCTCTGCCCCTTGGCACATGCGGTGAGGTGAACATTCTTCCATAGACCTTGCTTCCCACTGCGAATTTTAGTCCATTGTTCCATAACATCGATCTGTGAATGCCCATCCTTCTGGAGTCTGTTACATACTCCATTAAATGAGAAAATTAGGATAGATATGTGTATACACACACATATGTGTGTATGTTTGTGTATGTGTATGTTTATGTATATCCTCTGGATTCCTTCCAGCTAGAAGTCCTGAGAATAATAGTTAACATGGATTTAATTCTTGTAAAGTCATCTACATATTTTATCCTCAAAACTACCTGTGTATAGGTACCATTATTTCCCCCATTTCACAGATGAGGAGCCTGAACTGAGAAACCTTCAGGGAGCTGGATTTGGTGTGGGGCCTTCCTGACTCCAACTTCAGTCATCTCTTAATTGATGAACGATCTTCCCTCAATCCTCCTCCTCCTTGGCTTCTTGGCAGCCTCACGCCATTGATGGCAGCCTTCTCTTCGCCCCCCATTATCTCTAGAGCTGCTGCTCTCTCCTGGTTCTCCTCTGACCTGCCTGCCTGCTCCTCTCTGACCTTTGCTGTCTCTTCATCCACCTCATGCCCACCAGGACTCCAAGTTCCCAAGGCCCTGCCCTGCATCATCTTCCCGACCTCCCTGCTTTCTCTCTTTGCAATGATCATCTCTGTGCAGACGACCCTCAGATCTTGTCCAGCCAAACCTCTTCCTTAATCTCTGGTCGATGTCCCTCATTTAAACATTTAGGATTGGATACCATATAGACGTCTCACATGCAGGAATATGAAACTGGGCCCCCAAATGCTCCTCTCTGCCTAACTTCCTTGTGACTGCAGAAGGCACCCCAGTCTTCTCCGTCACCCAGATTTGAAACCCAGGTGTCCTTGATTCCTCCCTTTTAACCATCCCCTCCCAATTAAAGTCAAGTTCTCTTGTTCCCACCTCCGTAATGAGTCCTGTACATACTTTCTCCTCCTCTTGGACACTGCCACCATTATGGTGCTGACCCTCATCACCTCATGACCCTGCTATTCAAGTAGGTGCTTTCTTGATCTCCTTGACCCAAAGCTCTCTTCACTTTAATTTATCCTCCATTCAGCTCAAAAATGAGCGTCCTAAAGGGCCGGTCCGACTAGATCACCCTTCCTTTGCAGTAAACTAGGGTGGTCCCTGGCTGCTTCAAGATCGAATGTCAGCCTCTGTTTGGCTTTCAAAGCCTCCATGACCTGTCTTTTCCTAGATTTCTGCTCTTATTCCACTTTGTGTGACCCAGGGCCACCAGCAGCTGTGTTCTTGCTCATGTGCCATCCTCCATCTCCTGATTGTGGGTATTTTCTCTGACTGTGCCCTATGCCTGGAATGCTCTCCCTCCTCGTCTTCACCACCATCACCCCCAGCTTCCCTGACTTCCTTCAAATTTCAGTCAATTTTTTGTTTTCTGCGAGAAGCCTTAGCTCCTTCCCTCTCAGACTACTTCCGATTTCTCCTCTGCATTGTTTGCACATTGTCGTTTTGTTGTTGTTGTTGTCTCCCCGTTAGACCGTGTGCCTTTCTTTGTACCCATAGCACTTAGCACAGCATCTGGCAAACAGGAGGTGCTTAATAAATGACAGTGGACTGACTATCCAAACATGCTGTCTCCTAGCCATAAACATGGCCTTTCCCCTCATCTTTGGGAGCCACTAACACCGTGGCCATTTGGGCTCCTTCTTTCTGTTGTTGACGTCTCTTCCTAAATCTGTCTCCACATTCTTGCCACATCTTGGTAGATCCAGTGTTAGAAAATCCATCTACGTGTTCATATGTCTATGAGCTCCGTCTCTTGTCCCTGCTTGTTCCCCAATGGGCTAAGGAGAATAAGAATAATCCTTCTGTATGACATACCTTTAAACATTGTGTGGGGACAGTGTTAACCCTCCTCCCAATATCCTAAAAGGCCTTTGGGTAAAAACAGGTCAAATTTCACCAATTCCATGAAAAAACATGTTCACATGGCATTGGTCTGGTTGACTTATGTGGGTCATTCACCTGATTTGTGGTAGGACAAGGTATCTACAGTATGCAGTGAATGGAGCACTGGGCCTAGAATTTAGAATACCTTAATTCGAATCCAGCCTCAGGCACTTACTAGCTTTGTGACTTTGTGGAAGCCACTGTTTGCCTCAGTTTCTTCACCTGTAAAATAAGATGGAGAAAAAATATCTCAAACCACTCTGATATCTTTGCCAAGAAAATATCAAATGGGGTCACAAGGACTCAGACAGAACTGGAACAGCTGAACAGTGAAAAGTCAATAAAAAGTCTCTGGGGGCCGCAAGGTGGCACAGTGCCCTGGAGACAGGAGGACCTGAGTTCAAATATGACCTCAGACACTTAACACATACTAGCTGTGTGACCTTATGTATGTCACTTAATCCCAATTACCCTGCCTTCCCCCCTCCAAAAAGAAAAAAAAATCTGTCTGCTTCAGTTTTCTCAAGTGTACAGTGGGGATAGAATCACCTAGCTCACATGGTTGTGATGTTTGTAAAGCGCTTAGCACTGGGCCTGGAATGCAACAGGTGTATTTTGTCTTCATATGTTCTGACTTAGCAAAGTCTTTCTGGACTGTGGTGTCCAAAACTGGACATGATGCTCTGCCTGTGGTTGGACCAGAGGAAAGGACAGTGTAGCTGTCACCTCCTCAGGCCTGAATGCTTATTGAAATACTTCAAATGAACTGGTGAAGTCATTGGTTCAAGCAGAGAAGCGGCTGACCCCTCTGTTTATATGGAAAACCCTCATCTGGGCTTCTCTGCAATTCTTCTTTTTACACATCTATACTGACAATGTAACAGAGCCCTTCTGAGACATCTTACTGCAGCTAGCATAGCATGAACTTGGATGGCTGGACCCTGGGAAGGAAAAGATGAGAAATCAGAGATCACTGCTCTCAGAACACGTTCAAAGCTTAAGGCTTAATTCACATGTCCAGCAATGGGGATTACACCCACATTTTCCAAGGTCCTTAGGTAAGGGTCCATTTCCACGAAGAATATAGAGATAATGTGAGGGAGCAAATGAAATGCAGGCTGGCTGAATGGATTCTAAGGAAAGAAACGTGAAGACAGCCTGAGTGTCACCCGGGGAGCTGAGTTATATGGGGTGCAGGTGGCCCTGCACTTAGCACTAACCCAATGATCCTCTTAGATGCATGGGTAAAAGTCTGGAAATGTGCTTCCACCTCTGACCTGGGAGGATTTCAAGGGAGGTCAAGGAGCAAGCCCAGGTACAAGGACTCACCGCATTGCCCAAGGACTCTCCCCATCACCCAAGAACTCTCCCCATAGCCCAAGGACTC
>NW_027186374.1:2482788-2541139 GCF_028583685.1 Petaurus breviceps papuanus | reverse complement strand
AGGACTCTCCCCATCACCCAAGAACTCTCCCCATAGCCCAAGGACTCACCCCATCACCCAAGAAACCACCCCATCCCCTCTCTTGTCTTCTTTTGTTCTCTATCTCTATATTGATGCCCCCTTTAATGCAGTTTCATCCTCATGATCTTAAGTGGGTATCTTTTTATCAATTCAGAACCTGGGCTTAGGAGTCAGGATAAGGTGCTTATAATCTGTTAAGAAGCCTTGGGAGGCTGGAAGGGGGAACAAAAGATGTCCTTGAGGCCCTAAAAGGTCGGAGTGTTGAAGAGTGATCATATTTGTGTTTTCTTGGGCCAGAGAAAGAACTAGGATCAATGAAGGAAAAATAAAGCAGCTAATTTAGACTTCAGGCTGTGAGAATAGCCTGAGGATGAGCACTGTGGAAAGATGGGTCTGGTTGACTTGGGAGAGAGTGCTTTCCTTGAATGGAGTTCTTTAAGTGGGCACTGGGCAACCATGTGTAAGCTTTCTTGTAAAGTCCAATCGTTCATTCTAAAGGCATCTATTAATCTCTTCCTGTGTGTCAGGCAGGATGGTAAGCACTGGGGGTGCACAGCAAGGTCAGACCTTAGTCAAAAGGGGTGACAATATGCAAATAACTGTGCATATGTAAAACACATTCAATGTAGATGGAAGGAGTCCTCAGAGATCCTCTAGTAAAATCACTTTATGGTGGAGAAAACAAAGGCCCAGGGAAGAGCAGCAATTTGCTCAAGGTCACACAGCACATTAGAGACATATCTGAGAATCCAATTAACTCATCAGACTCCAAAATCATGTCATGCCAGTCCCATTGACCAACAAAGTCTCTTCTGATTCTGAAATTCTTGCCTAAGTCCCCTAGTATGTGTTATATTTTTAGACAAACCATCAGGCCTTCTCTGGCCCTCATTTTCCACATATGTAAATGAATGACTTGGGTTGACTAGTTTCTACATTTCCTCTAGCTCTAACAGTCTTTAAAATGTAGTTGGTTTTCTGAAAGTGGAGTCTAGTCATTTCAATGACTTTCAACCCAGTTAGATTTTTGTTTCCTGGCATGTTGTAGTAATTAGTTTGCCACTTCTGGGATTGAGTTATGCCCTCAATTCCAGCTGGCCATCCACACAGGTGCATGGCCATGCAGCACAATCACCTTGCTCTCCCCTTGTTAGACTGCAATTTGCCCATCCTTTATCAGTCCCAATCTGTTTGCTCCTGAGTTTAAGACATATTTCTTAATCTAAATTTTGTTTTAGGATGAAAATGGCTACCAATTATGTACTTTTTATAAGCAGAGGGGAAAATGTGATGGCAAAGCTTTTTCCCTGGGATGATTTCATGATCTGCAATTTGCTGATGAGCTTCATTAATACATCTTGGGCAGTTCATACAAACAGATGGGGTATTTATGATCATGCCGACATCACCAGCTTTCATAGCCTGGGTCGCAGAGGTGGAAGGCCTGTGTTTCAAACCTGCATCCCAAAGTTCTTAGCTTTGTGACTAAACCCTGTCCGTGCCTTTGGCCCCAGCTTCCTCATATGTGAAATGAGATTCCTGAGACTTGCCTTGAGTCCCAGGCACCTTGGAATGAATCTTCAGCATACACTCAGCATTCTTGCTCAGGTGCAATGCAGCCTAACAGCTATAAAAGAAGATGTCAGTTTGAACCTCTGACTTGGAGTAAGCAGCCTCAGGTTCAAATCTCAGCTCAGCACTTTGTTATTTTGGGAACCTTGGGCAATACTCATCTCTTTTCTGTGCAAATGCTGTCTTTGTTTGTAACTTCACATAACCGAACTGGAGATTTTTGTATAAGCATTGTCTGGGAATAAGGTGCCCTTTTCTTCCTGCTGTGGTCATGAGGTGCACTTACACAGAGACGCAGAAATGCCCTCAGCTGCTGGGCACATTCTCCCAGGCTCATCTCTTTGGGGATGGAAGCTCAGCCTTTCAGATGAGTCCTTTGCCCCAAGCTCCAAATCCCTTTGTTCCTCACAGGGAAATGTCAAGCCTCCTTCTGTGTGAGTGAATATATGCCCATCCTGAAGTCCTGCAATTTCAGCCTCCCTGTATGTGAAAGCATCAAAGTCCCTAAGGCAGCTGCAATAGGTTGGAACCATCTTGGAAAGAGGAAGATTTAAGTTGGATGATGAAATAAACAAAGAAACAAAATACCCAGGATCTCCCTGATGCTCAGAAAAGTCCCAAAGCAAAATGGGTTACCTGGAGGTTAACTTGGTTTTATAAAATCACATCTATGATCCAAGTAAAACTTTTTGAAATATATTTGTACTGAACATTTATTGATTGTTGATGGATTGATTTGATCATTGTGAAGAACTTCCAGTGTGGAAATTCTCTCTCTCCTGCAGGCCAGCAAACCTTCTACAACTTCAACTTTGAGATATTTGTTTGAAGTGTGAGGTTGAATGACTTACCCAGGGCCACAGAGCCAGGGTATGTCAGAGGTAGAACTGCCACCCAGGCTTCTTTCTCTCTCCCAAAGTCAACTCTTTATCTACAAGACTGTGCTGACTCTCTTCTTCTTGGTCTTAAAATGTTTATGTTTCTAGATAGTTTTCTAAAGAAATACTTTTGGTTTGTGTTTGTGTCCTAAAGTCCATTCAAAATACTTCAACTCTGAGCTAAATCATAACTAATAAATTAAAAAAAACATGTATAAAAATACACACACATACACATACTAAATAAATATATGTGTATAATGTGAGATTTTGTATATTAAATACATCTCTATAGAACACACAGACATGCATGTGCCTATATGCATAGATATGTGTGCACACATACATGTGCACGTTCATGTACATAATTCATGTATATATGAATATATTTGTATATACCTATACGTATATCTATATTGATATAGATATTTGTCTTTTAAGTCTGAAGAGGAGCAAACTGACATCAGTATGTTAGGGCCAGTGCATGGTGTGTCAAATTGTGGCCAATCAGACCAGCAGGAGCTTGGAAGACCCTCCCCCAGGCTAGCCCCAAGTCATTCACATGAACATTTACATAATATGAAAATATTGAATATATATAGATATATGTCTCTGTATATATGTATATATATGCATATGTGTGTATATGTACACACACATAGTCACCCTTAATTTTTCAGTATTAAGCAAAAATTTTTTAATTCTTTTAGAGAGGATAAATAGAAATGAGTGTCTCTTGTACTAATTTGGTGAACATGAATGCACCTTATCCAGAAAAATCATCTAGTCGCTTATTAATGAATTTAAGTAAAGATAAGCCATTTATAAATTCTGTGCCAACAGAAGGTGATACTGCTTTCCTCACACATAGTCTTTCTGTTCCCAACACTCCTCTGGCATAGATAGGGTTGTTTGTTTTCATTCTTTAAATTGCATAGATAAAAGAGGTTTCAGATCATTTAGGTAGGGAATGATTAGATATTTATTAAGCTCCTCCCATTTACCCAGCACTTTAAAATATTATCTCATTTGTTAATAGGGTGCTTGTCATGTGGGATTTCATTTGTTCTCTGTACAAGAACCTTGTGAGAGAGATGTTAAAATGTATTGCTAACTCATTTTAGAGATAAAGAAACTCATCTCAGAGAAGTTAAGCTGCTTGTTCTTTGTTAGAATTGATTTTCCAGTTATACCAAAAGAGGGTAGCACAGTCAGAATTCAAACCCAGTCCTTTGCTGACTCTGAATCCGTTGTCTTTTTCCACTTCACTGTCCATGGTCCATGGTGTTGACAAGCCTCCCCCTTCTCGGTAGACTTTTAGTGAAGGCTGGAGGCCCATCTGTCTTGGGTATTATCATGGGGATCCCTGGTGAGCTACATACTGGATCAGGCACCTGCCAACATCTCATCTAAATTTGAAAGCCTGCACTTACAATGGAAGGGACTGTTGGGAGAAAATGCACACACACATTCATGTACACACATGCACACACTTGCATACACATACACTAGGCACATATACATAATAAACATGTGTATATCTGTGCACACTCATACAATATTCACAAGATACATGTGTGCACACATGCATAAACACACACAAACACACTTTGTACATCCTGACAGTGCTTAACAATGTGATGATGATAGGGAGTGTCCCTGTGATTCCAATGGGATTTTGCAGGATGGGGGAAATTCCTTCTACCAATACAGATCAATGCTTTCTCTGCAATATATAGTGTTCAAATGCTAAGAGGTCAAATTACTTGCTTAAGGTCACAGAATCTGTAAGTACCAGAGAAAGGACTTGCACTCAGGACTTTCTGGCTCAGAGGTCAGCTCTCTCTTTCCTAATAAATATGATCTTTATAAGAACTCATCCCTAAGCTAACATGAGAAAGTTCACGAATAAGAAGAAGCCGTTTAGTGGTGCAGTCTGCTCATGCCAGGCTGCCATGTAGCAGAGATGTGTCCCCACTTGGCATGCCCTGACAGTGGGGAGCCAATTGCACACAGCTTTGTAGAGAATCCGAAGGAGGAGTGAGTGATTTTATGGGCTCAGTGTTTATTCTCTCTTGCAAAGTGGGTTTCCCTCCAGTCAGCTTTTGCATTTGGAGAATATAGCGCTGGTAATGATTTCATGGAAGAGACAGATCAATTTAGTGTGGGCGTTATGGTTCTTGACTGTGATGAGAACATTCTGTTGGAGGGGAGGCCATAATTCACTGAAACGGATCAAAGCCTTTCATCGGGAATGAAAATAGATACCTATAAATGTAAGTCAGCGTCGGGGGAAAAAAGGAAAAGGAGAGGAAAAGAAAAGAAAGGAAAGGAAGCCTGGCTTTTTTAGGCACTCTGCATTCTCTCTTTTATTTGATTCTAATTAAGCATAGTTAGTATTTCAAGAACAGATTCTGTCTCTGAATTTCAATGGATTTTCTATAACTAAGATGCTCTTCGTGTCACTACTTTTTTCTCACCCACTTGAGTGAGAGCCAATGGACCATAAAATCCAGGGGTGACTTTGTTGTCTGAAGTATTTGGGGTCAGTTCTGACTTATGACACTTCTTGTCTTTATAATTGTGGCCAGTCACTAGATTTTTTTTTTTGTTTGCCAGACAATTCTCTAAGACTTTGAGAGGATATACTGGAGTGACTATGGAAGAGAGGGTCTGGGTTCCAGTCCTTCCTCAGTCAATTCCTACCTACATGACCTTGGGGTCATCATGCATCTTGCCTTGTCTTTGGTTTCCTCATATGTAAGGTGAAGATGTTGGACTAATTTAGATGAATTTTGGTTATTTCTTAGCTCTTCATCTTTGATCCCAAGTTGCAGAAAAGTTACTTGTCTGCATCTGTGAATAATGAATCAGAGATATTAATTAATATTAAATAGTGACAATTTCATTCATTCATTGTAATCAGAGGATGCAGTGCATAGAGCACCAGGCCTGGAGTCAGGAAGGCTTATCATCATGAGTTCAAATTCAGCTTCAGACACTTATTAGCTGTGTGACCCTTGTAGCGGCACGCACCCCAAGTGTGCTAAGGGTGCCTGCTCACACAGGTTCTTGGATCTGTTTTGTTAAAGGAAAGCAACTCAAAATGGGTTAACAAGCTTACTTTAATCAGTCAGACATATATCGTTTACCTTGTTCAGGAGAAAAGGTCAGCACCCTGAACTTCAAAGTATACAGGCAGAATTATCAAGACAGAAACAGATCAAGTAGACAGATTTCCAAACTGTCCAACCATTACATCCATACCCAGTCAACATCTGGGTTTCCACATTTGGGTTTTTCAAAGCTGGGGGGGGCCCTGGACAATGGCTTCCCAGAATACAGATCAAATCACAGAACACTTCTCAAAGTGAGCCCCCAAAACAAAGCCTCATATCAGGGCTTATATAGCCTTCTCCTGGCTCAGAGAACAACCTTTTGGACTCACTGGCCAATCAAGAAGTATCTACTGTAAAACAAGCCTCCCACCCCAGGCTCCAGGTGCACTTTAGCCTAGGGGCAGGCAAGATCTTCCAAATTTGCATTCCCATTACATTCAGCCCCAAGATCTTTCATGCCCATAGCATAGACAATTTACTTTTGAATCAGCACTAAACCTCTCTTAGGTCATATTTTCAAGGTACAGAACTAAAGTTACCAAAGTGGCCACTGGCCCTCAAACAAACACAAAGTACATAGCATTATCACTTCAATTCAAAACAAGAGTTCAAATAAAGTTCTGGGGGGAGGAGGGGGCGGTGTCCTTCCCCTCACACAGCTCCAGCTGCTGCTTCCAAGTACAGAGAGGGGGCTGGGCAACAAAACCAACAAGGTGGGGTCTCTGGGGATCCAAGGCACTTCATCCCACCCACCATAGTCACAAGTCCATCCTCCCGCTGGGTCCCAAACTGTGGGATTCAGCCAGGAAACACATTCAGTGCCCCTGCTTTGCTGCTCAATTCTTATCTTTTCCTGTGGCTGAATTCCAAACTCCTGGGTTCCTTCTCCTCCCGCAGGCGGCAGCCACTCCTGGCTTCTTCCCAGGTCCCGATGCAGGCAGCTCACCATTCCTGCTCTCAGCTCAGCGAAGTCTGCAGGCAGACCATTCTTCTCTCCTGCTCCACAGCTCCACAGAGTCACAGCTACCACAACTGGGAATCAAACAATTATCCCAGCACCCATACTTTCCTTTTACTCTGCAGATCCTGTTTGTGAAGCCATTTTGTAGCAGCAAGCACCCCAAGCGTGCTAAGGGTGGCTGCCCATACAGGTTCTTGGATCTGATTTGTTAAAGGAAAGCAACTCAAAATGGGTTAACAAGCTTACTTTAATCAGTCAGACATATATCGTTTACCTTGTACAGGAGAAAAGGTCAGCACCCCGAACTTCAAAGTATACAGGCAGAATTATCAAGACAGAAACAGATCAAGTAGACAGATTTCCAAACTGTCCAACCATTACATCCATACCCAGTCAAAATCTGGGTTTCCACATTTGGGTTTTTCAAAGCTGGGGGGCCCTGGACAACGGCTTCCCAGAATACAGATCAAATCACAGAATACTTCTCAAAGTGAGCCCCCCAAACAAAGCTACACATCAGGGCTTATATAGCCTTCTCCTGGCTCAGAGAATGTAACAACCTTTTGGACCCACTGGCCAATCAAGAAGTATCTACTGAAAAACAAGCCTCCCACCCCAGGCTCCAGGTGCACTTTAGCCTAGGGGCAGGCAAGATCTTCCAAATTTGCATTTCCATTACACCCTGGTCAAGTCACTTTACCCTTTTTGCCTCAGTTTGCTCATCTATAAAATGATCTGTAGAAGGAAATGGCAAACCCTTCCAGTATCTCTGCCAAGGAAACCCCAAACGGGGTCATGGAGAGTCAGACAGGACTGCAATAACGCCACAACGACCACACAGAAGCTGTGACTTTCCAGCGTTTGGGACAGGGCCTGTGTCACTGTGTTTCTTCAATACCTTGCACAGAGCATGTGAGAGACCTACACTTCCTACCTGTGCACTACAAAGTGCACAGAATAGGTGTTGCTATTTTGGAAGCTGAGAGCATTAAGAACCTTGCTATCTTGGCGTCCCTGGACCTTAGCACACTGCTAGACACAAGAGATGTGTTCGATAAAGGGTTGGTGATTGCTTGATTGTTCTGTTGGGGTATGAAAACAAGAAATCAGGGAACTCTCTGCTTCAGGTGCTCACATTTCAAATACAGCAATGCTTCTCCACATCCTTTTTAATCTGTAAACCCCTTTCAAGAAAAAAAAATACATCTGCTGTGAACCTCAACAGTAATTTAGTATTCTATTTATAATATTCTCTTTTTGTTGTTTTTCAGTCACATCCCAGTCTTTGTAACCCAATTTTGGTTTTTATTGGCAGAGATAATGCAGGGGTTTTCCATTGACTTCTCTGGCTCATTTTACAGATTAGTAAACTGAGGCAAACAAGGTTAAGTGATTTGCCCAGGGTCACACAACTAGTAAATGTCTGAGGCTGAATTTGAACTCAGGAAGGTGAGTATTCCTGACTCCAGACCCAGCATTCTACCTACTGAGCCTATAACTACAGTAACTTTTGTCTGAAAGACCTTCAAATAAATGTTTTTATTATATAATTTTAATATATAAAATTTTATTCTATCTGTTATTATGAAAACTTTAAATATACCATTACTTACCAGAGTTTTATATAATTGTATGTTTTAATACATTTTTAACACAATTATAAAACTCTAAAATTTATGAATATTTTACAAAGTGCATTCTATAAGAATTAAAAGAAGCAATCCCATAAGACCTAATACACATAAATGCCTTCATTTTACACATTTTGTTGATTACAAATAATATTTTAGTGAAACAAGTTACGATGTGGAAGATGTTTTACTTAATATGATAATTATAAATAAAACTAAATCAAATGTTGCACTTTTTATTTAAACCAACTTTTCCAATATTTGCCTCAGTATCGGACAGAATCTTAAATCTGGCTTGATGTCAAGTTAATTTCTACATTCTGGCCTCAAAGAAAAATAAAATAAAAAAAAATGTTTGCTCAGACAAATATATGACAGAAAAGGACAGGAGTTTTATAAGCTCTTTTGCTGAGAGATGAAAATTATTATTATTTAAATATATCCATCTAACCAATCAATAGAAATGAATAACTACTTACAACATAAACTATGTATCTCTACTAAAAAATGACAGGAGCTATTAATTATCATTATTTAATTAGCAGTCTAATGTTAAATGTAAAGGGAAATTGCCTATGTTGCATTTTTAAAACATCATTTATACACAAAATATCCTTTCCAGTCTGTCTTCTACATACTGACCCATTGGCTACCCCTCGCAGGAACCCTGCTGAACAGCTGACATTGCGCATTCTTTCCTGACTCTTCGTCACCTCATTTGGGGTTATCTTGGAAGAGATATTGGAGCGGTTTTGCCATTTCCTTCTCCAGTTCATTTTACAGCTGAGGAAACTGAGGCAAACCTACTTTAGTGACTTGCCCAGGGTCACTCAGCTAGTAAGTGTCTGAGGCCAGGTTTGAACTCAGGAAGATGAGTTTGACTCGAGGCCCAGCGCTCTAGGCATTATGGCACCCCCTACTTGCCTGAACAACTGTTTAGATTGTCAACTATTTAACTTGGAAATTTCCCAAATAGAAGCATAGTCATGTATGTAGATGTTTAGCTTATATCAGAAAACATCTCTAAGACTGAAATGAGAGACAATATGAAGTTTGTCTCAGCAGAACACTTGGGATGGTCCAGATCCCTTGTAACTCACATGCCCCATGATCACCTTTTTCAAAACCGTCTGATGTAATCACTGCATGGATGTCAGCATTGTTGCATGCATGGTCATATGGGTTTTAAATTGCTGTGGAAATAATCCTTTAAGGCTTCAAACATATATGTTTGTTGTCACAAATTAACATTTATGTGTTACACAATCTGGCAATTATTACTGCTTTGGGAACTATTAAAGAGTGCTAGTGTAGACTTTGAGAACCATCGCTGCTACAGAATCCCCACGGGGTTTAACCCCTATTTGAAAACCACTGCAATGGTGAGTCAGACTGGTGCAGTGCGAGGGGCTCTGGATTGGGGTCAGATGATGTCAACTCAGTTCCCATCTCTGCTTCTTATCCTCTGTGTGACCATGGGGAAATTAATTAACCTTTCTGGGTCTCAGATATTAAATATAGGATCAAAATAAATAGTTTCCTAGATCCCTTTTGACTCTGGACCTCTTAAAGTAGGCATTTAATTAATGTTTTTTTGCTTTGAAAATCATTTATTAAGTACTTACTGCATACCAGGCACTGTACTGATCACTGGGCATTCAAAGAAAGGCAAAACCAGTCCTTTTGCCCTCAAGAATATTTCTTAATTTTAAAAATAATTTAAAATATTTCATAGATCTTTTGGAGGGCAACAAACCAAAAGAAATACAATTTAAGGGCCAAATATGTAATAAAAAGATGGGTAAGAGAAATAGGAAGGCAATTCAGCTCTCTACCACTGTCTGCCTGGGCCCCAGTGTGTAAGGCGGAGCTGAGGAAGTCAGGCTCAAACAGCTTCCTTCCCCTCCCAATCATCTCCCTGTTCCCATCTTTTCCATCCCCTCAGGGATATTCTATCATAGACATCCTTCCACTTTCCCAAGGTTCTGCCAAAGCCACATGTTGGCCAGTAATGACAGAAGTAGAAACAATGGATTAAAAATGACAGTCGCGTTTCTTCTCAACAAAAATGAAAGGTCAAAAAATTAGAACTTCCCAAAAAGGAAAGAGATGAGTCATGGGAAAGAGATATCCACATCTCTGGAGGTCTTTAGAAGGAGGGGAAAGTTTCCTTTAGAACATTCAAGAAACCAGACCTCCATGATTGGGAAAATAGGCTGAATACAGTGATTGTGCTCTGAATGGGGAAAAAAATGGCAGCATTAATATAATTGCACAAGTGGATAACTAACTGCCAAAATGACTCTGATTTATGTGATTTCACTGAAACTCTGTGGATGAACAAGTACCATGCATTGCCCACTGGGTGATCATGACTAACCTCTGCAAAATGGCAGCCTCTGAGGCTGGCATGGCATAATCTCTTTTTGACATCCTTAGATACAGTGACAGTGAGAGCTAAGCCTAAACCTGACTTCCCCTACAACTGGGAATCCCACAACAGACACTGTCTTTCAGTGCACACGAATTTTGGTTACTCAACCTGTTCATAATCTGTATGGAACTACCCACTATTTACGTCTCAATAAAGTGACTTGGAATTAATGGAAAAAATCTTGAAAAAAATAATAAAAATGTGTACTTCTTAATTGGCTCATCCTGTTTCTTTACAAAACTGGGCCTGAGGGTCTATGGAATATAAAAATGCATTCTGTATCAACTTAGTCAAATGTTAACACTAGAGATGATACAAGTAGTCCAGGCCTGGAACAAGGACCAGGCCAGGATTTAGTCCCCTGAGAAGGTACAAAACAGCCAATCCAGCAGCTCTGTAAGGGGAGCCATATTGGTAATGGCAAAATCTTTTTGCGATCTTGCCACAGTCAGCTTTTATCATATCATTCAGAGGCTTGTCCTGCCCATCTGTCTGGGTGCTTTCCACCTTTTTATATCACATTCATTCCTTCTAGAACTTGAACAATCCTCATATGTTTGCTTTCCAGCCACAGTATTTTGACAATAGTGAAGAAGAACTGAGAACCATAGATATCTTTGCCAGCACTGATCATGTTCACTCAGCCTGGGCCATAGTGCTGGTGGTTGGAGATCTCATCAGGAACATAATCTCCATAGATTCTCTTTCCTCATGTGCCATCATCCTGGCTGAACTCCCCAACTTGAATTATAAAGTATTTGTCCACAAGGTGAACTCTGCTGCCCTTGAAGCCAAATCCTTTCTCTCCTATGACCAAAAGCACAACATTGTTGACCATTTGGTGATAATAATTTGAAGGCTAGAATTTGATAATTCTGTGGCATTTTAAGGAATTCCCAACTCTTAGAATCAGAATCTTTCCAAGGATATTGTGGATAAAAACACAAAGGAAAAATAGCTGAGATATGGAATGAGAGCATTTGCGTTGGACCTGGCTACTGACATTAATAGGTTGCATTACTTGGGGAATCTCAGTCATATTCTCTGGCCCTTACATTCCTGCCCTGAATAAATTACAATTGGATACTCAATGCTTCATGAGATGACTCAGACACTTCCGATTTTGGATGATTTATCCTTCTGCACAGTTTGAAACTTAATTGCATTCTTCTTTGAGAGATGATGTGGATAGAGTGGCATATTGCATTGTGGATAGACTACCATACTTGAACTCAGGAAGACTCAAGTTCGAATCTTGTGTCAGATTCTTCACAACTGTGAGCCCTTAGACAAATCACTGTTCTGAATCTCAGTTCCCTCATCTGTAAAATGGAAAAAAAAATGGCATTTATTTCATGATATTGTTGCTAGGCTCCAATGAGCTAATGGATATAATGTAATTATGTAATGGACATTTGTAGGTTTTACAGTGTCATGAAAATGTGGCCTAAATTGGGTAGGAGAGTGAGAAGGTTGATGTTGACTAATTAAAACTTTTTTTTTTTAAGAAAGAGGGAATTAAATGGGATTCGCTTCTTGTCCTAATTCCATGATCTGAGAGTTGTTCTGAAGGAAAGATTGGGTAACACGTGATCAGCAATCAGCTCATTTCAAAGAAGGTGATGCCTTTTGTGGTGTCTCCCATGCCTGTAACGCTACAGCAGGGTAATGGCTAGAAATGCATGTTTTGTTTGCCACCAGAAGGGAACCCAGTAAAGCGAGGGAGGCGATGCCTTTCCTCTTCTGGTCCATTCTGGGAGCCGTTTTTCAGAAGAGGGATCTATAAGGTACAGTAGACAGAGGAGATTAAGCAGGGGAGTGAGGGGGTTTAAGTCTTTGCCATAATAAGATTAATTGAAGGAAATGGGGATATTTAACCTGAAGAAGGAATGATTTAGGGGCTAAATTAGGCTTTTCTTAGATTTAGCTTTTTTCTCATAAGGGATGATTCTCAGGGAGGGGAGAAGGGAAGGGATGTGGGGGAAACCTAGGTTACAAACCTGCATGTATCTATGCATATCTATATACATATATATCACATATATGCATGTGTACATATACATTCATACACATACATATAAAACGGATTAATAAAAATAGACATATCTTTCAGTTCATTTCAAAGTAAAAGGGAAAAAATAAACAAAACTTGATCAAAAATTGGGAATGAACTCCAGCAGGTGCTGTGCCCCTCTTCCGCTTACACATGGTGATGTTGGAATTGTTCCATGGACTTGGTGTGTGCTGTGGTGGGCATCCTTGGGAGCAGAGCTGCAAAGTGATGGCCGCCGAGGACCTTTCCCTCCAGATCCACATCTGTGATTCAGGCGTCTAGCTGAAGATGGTGAGTACTGTGTCCTAAGGTCTCTCCCATCTCCTGACATCCCATAATCCTTGTATCTAAGGTTAGCCATGAATAAGCAGAGGATGCTGGGTCCTGGGTGGAAGGAGGGGCATCCCGTATTATGAATAAAATATTATTCAGTCTTAGCTTTAGAGGAAAAAAGAATAAGGATGTACTTACAGAGATATAGAAAATCCTGTAAAGAGAGTGAACGTGCCATTGTTGAGCAGGTTACAGATGAGGCCCAAACTCCTTCCAGATGGAGTGGTTACAGGCCAAAGACGGGATTACTTTCCCAGCAATTCAGGCTCAATATTTTCCCACATAGAGAGAGAGAGGGTAGTATTGATCGAGCTCTGCATAGCGCCGTCTCTTTGGGGGCTATTTTTAGTTCAGAAGCCAGCTCCGAAGGTTTGCTCTTCGGCTAAGCCTCACAAGGCAGCTCCACAAATCCCAATCTCCTCTGGGCATCCGGTTGTGGCTTTGAGTTATTATTACAAAGTGCTCCGTAATTACAAAGTTCCTTCCAAAAGCCTTTTATCTGCTTAGGAAATGGATGGTGTACACAGGGAGTTCAGTGCTGTAGAAGGAAGCTATTGGCAGCAGAGGTCACAGAGAAAGACCAGGCCAGAGCCAGGGTCTATACTCACTATCTCCCTGCCTGCCCCTTTGCCACAAACCCCAGGGACATCTCAATCTCATTAGTACATTTGTGAAATCACTGATTCTGTCCACATTAAGAACATGACATTTTAAAACAGAACAGAGAGTGGAATAATGTGCATTGAATATCATATATGGGGGGGGGCACTTAGAATGTAGAACACAGGCCATCTCAGCCAGATGAAACTTTAGTACAGAGAACTTTGCATTTTAAAGTTAGAGATAGCCCTTGGAACAGAGAATAAAGACTGCCAGAGGATGGAGTGAATGGAGAAGACAGCAAGAGAATATGAGATCTGGGAGGGAACTTAGAATATGCAATGTCAGAGAGGGAACTTAGAACAGAAAATGTTAGAACTGGAATTGACCTTGGAACATAACAGCCTGCAGCATGAAGGGAGCTTAGAACACAGGATGTCAGTGATGAAAGGGACATTTGAAGGTAGAATATCACAGATGGGAGGGGACCTAGAATACAGTATACAGAATGTCAGAGCTGGGAAGCAATTTAGTCTATGGATTTTAGAGATGGAAGGAAGCTTAGAGAAGGGAAGGGAATAAACATTTATTAAGCACCTATTATATCCAATGCACCATAAAGGTTAATACGCTTTATTAATATTATCTCATTTGACCCTCACAATCTCCCTGGAAATGCTTTTATTATTCCCTTTTTACAGATAAGGAAACTGAGGTAAACAAGGGTTAAGTGACTCACCCAGGGTCACACATTTAGGAAGTGTCTGAGGGTGGATTTGAATTCAGGTCTTCCTGACTCCAAGTCCAGCATTCTAACCACTTCCTTTTCCTATACCAGAATAGAACGTTAGATTTGAAGATGACCTTAGGACAAGGAGCATATAATGTCAGAGCTAGCACAGAAGAACCTGACCCAGGGCGAAGAATGTCAGGGCTTGGAGCAGTTCTAAAGACAGCCTAGTCTAACCCTCATATTTCATAGAGAATACTTCTGTACATCAAGGGGAAATGATACCTAGCTGAGGTCGCTCACTTAATTACTTCTTACTGCTGGCAGAGTGGAACAGCTTTCCTTCTGGTCCAGGGGCCTAGCCTTACTTTTTAAATTATAGTGACAATGCATATTCTTATGACATTTTGGATGCTATTACACTACCATCCCCAGGGAAATAGAGGAGAAGAAATGGGATAATAGATTTTAGGAGACCTTAGATGTTATTTAGCATTAACATCATTTTAGACTGGAGGGAACTGAGGCCCAATTAGGTTAAGTGACTTGATTCAAACTACCTCTTACTTTTTCCCTTTCCTACGTCACATTCCTCAGGGTGGCATGCTCCACATTTTGAGCTGTAAGGGTTCTTTGGCATGACCAAGGGTAGCCTGCCCATTTCACAGATGTGGAAAGGAAATATTGGGCTTGTGGTCACAGGAGTATTAAGGAGAAGATTCCAATTCAAATCCAGACCCTCTGACTACACGCTTTTCCTCAAATTGAATTTTGCCTTTCAATCTTTTCTATTATATTTGTCTGAGTCCTTCCTTGTTAGAATGCAATATCAGTGAGGGCAGGCACCACTGGTTTCTCATCTTTATATTTATAACACCTAGAACAGTTCCTTCCTAAATGGTTAAATGACTTACCCAGGGTCACATAGCTAAATAGATGTCAGAAGTAGGATTTGAACTCAAGTCTTTCTAATTCTAAGCCCATAATTCTATGCTCTGGACTTTGCTGACACAGGTACAGTCCCTGACATACATGCATATACACACATGCACACACTCATGCATGGACATATGTAAGGATTACACCTACAATTCCCCTTGTGTAGGGAATTCATGGAGGAGAAAATCCCTTCTTCCAATGGAGATTGGCTTACTCTTAGCTCTCTGATCTTGGTTTTCTCTAGCACTGAGAGATCAAGGTATTCATTCACGGTCCCACAGTCAGTATGTGTTAGACGTGGGACCTAAGTCCACATCTCTTGGCTCTGTGGCAGGTCCCATGCCCTTTGCCAAGGCTCCTCTCTCCTTTTTGCACAACAAGTGTTTCATAATTGTTTGTTATACGAATGTAATTTAAATATTGCCAGATGGAAACCATGAAAAATATAATTAACAGATCATTTAGGCATTAAGAACCACACTTCCTCTCTCTACTTTTCTCTTATTTCCAGAGGGATCTCAGCAGGGTCAACACTCTTCACACAAGCCCCCTGGCATCTGATTTCCCTTCTGGCTCAGCTCTGAGATAAATTCATAAGCATTCTGACATGGGCCATCTAGAGCCAAGCTAGGCATGAAATTGAAACAATTAATGTGTTCTGCAGCAGGCTGGGGCCCAAATTCCTGTCTCTCTGTCTCTGTCTCTGTCTCTCCTTAATCTTATTTTCCCTTTTTCTTCTTTGGTAGTACATCTCATTATTATTATTTTTTTTCTGTTCAATCTTCTATCTCTTATTAACTCCTGGCTGCATTTAAATTATCTACTACTATGCTCAAATTTCATCGGTCTTTAACAAAAGAACTCCCTTCTCCCTGCAATTTCCTCTAGCTATTGTCCCATATCTCTCCTCTTTCTCACTGCTAAATTCTGAAAATGAGAAGGATATGTCTTCAATGTCTTTCCTTACTCTTTCTTTAACTCCAATACTGCTGTACATTTTCATCTGCATCTCAGACCCTCAAACTGACTTAAGAAAAATGGAAACCATTCACTGGGGGTGGGGGGTGGAATAGGGAAAGGAGATTGTTGTAAAGCTTTAATGTTGTCTAAAACTCTCATGATGTTTCTGTACAGTGGGTGGGATATGAATATTAAGTGGACAGAGGATTTTAGCACACAGGCCCAGTTGTGACTTTGTATGTTAGATAGCTAAAAATTTCCAGGTCCAGGTTAATTAGGCAGCATGGTGAGATGGTAGTGTAGGGAATAGGTTTGTAGTTATAGGAATAGAGAGTGAAGGTGGGTAAATATTTCTCAAATATCAATGTCCTGAATGATATATAAGCATCTGGCCCTCAAGGAACTTAAAATCGAATTGGATGCACACACATACTTATCACAAAAATAGTTATTGTCACCATCATCATTATGACCATCATTCTATCTCATTGTTCTCTAAAAGTTAGAAAGCTCTTTTTTTCAGTACCAATAAACCACACCAGCTGATAGTGCAACCTTGATCCTTTTTGTTTCATGTATGAGACTCAAATGGATTAAGTTAATCGATAAGAGATGAGACATTCAGTTTTGGTGTCTGATGAATTGGTTGCTGGCATCTAATGACCAACGTGGCCACTCTTTGTGAAATTCACAGTGCCATAACTGGAGATGGATGAGAGAACAATCAGGTAACAGTGCCGCGGTTGATGCAGAAAAGTGCCTGCGACAGTTTGGTCTGCTTTCCTTCTTTCCTCACTATTTTTACCTACATGACCCAGGCTGCTGAGCTCCGGGAAAATTCAGAATCCAATGTGTTGTGTCTTTGTCTTTCTGGCTTTCTGCTAGTGCATTTATTATCAGCCTTTCATAAAACCCAGACACAAAACACATCAACAGGGGGAACAGAGAAATGAAGGGACCTGCCAATTCAACCTACAAGCTCTCTATTGAATTCTCCAAAACATGTCAGTCCCCTGCCCCATGAGTTAATCACCCAGGAGTGAAAAGTTGTACTAAAGGTACATTGGTAGGATGAAATTAAACATATTATCATAATGAAATGGCATGAATTACTAATAAAGGAATAATAATGATAACAGAAAGAGGGAAAGAGATGATATTTTCAGTATCATCATCCTGTTATTAGGAGTCTGGGAAGCTATCGAGGGGAAAAAAATCTTTACTTAATTTGAACTATCAATGGGATCAGAGCAGACATTAAAAATAGATGGAGAGGGATTCTGGAAGGATGGAAGAACAAGGCAGGAAATTTCTTGTCTCTTCCAAATTTCCCCATAAACAATTTAAAATAATGCCTCAAAGAGAAATTTAGGGAGGCAGAGATGATGAAAAGTCAGGGCAGACATTAGGAAAGACCTTACCTCCTGGCATGGTGATCTGGCTTGATTGCAGTGCGGATACCTCTGGGCAGATACTGGTGAATCATCAACAACAAGTTTTGGGGGAAGTTCTGTTTCTTCAGCATCAGCTTCAGCAATTTTCAACCTGTGAAGAGCGTGGGGATCTAGTTAGGGGAAGATTGCAAGGCCCACTATTGGCTGGCCCTGGACATGGGTTGCGGGTGCACTGACTGACCTGTTGTTGTCCTGTTTATGGCTGTGGGACAAGAGTGAGCATGCACTGTGAGAGTGTTCTCAGTGGGGTGGGGGAGCTGCTGGGTGTGGTCACTGGCAGGAGGTAAGAGTTCCTGGTTTGGATTCCAGGGCACAGGAGTGGGCTGAAGCTTGTAGTCATTGGAGAGACCACGGGGATTGAGTGTTTGTGATGACAGCAGCATTGTTGGGATCCCTGGTTATGGCTCAGGGGCACAGAGGTATAACTGAGGTCTGACTCCTGGATAGATCTCAGAAAACAACATTGAAAAAAAGTAAACAACAGTATGAAAAACCTGAAGTCTGAGATATTATCCCATCCCCCCCCCCCCCCCATCCCTTAGGACTAGTGCCCTACTCTAACACAAAGTTAATAGACAAGAAATAAGCTTCTTTTAAAAAATGAGTGAGCAAAAGAGAAAAATATCAGGCCCATAGATGGCTACCATGGTGAGAGAGAATATCTGGGGTGAAACTCAAAGGAAGACAGGGAAGTCAAAAAAGTTACTTCTAGCTCAAAGTAAAATGTAAAATATTCAGAAGCCCAAAAAGAATTCCTAGGGAAGTTTAAAAAGGACTTTGAAAATCCAATAAGATAGGTTAGGAAAAAAATAACACTAATGCAATAAAATAAGGAAAATTATGTAAAGAAATTCAACCAATTGGAAAAGGAGATTCAAAAACTTATGGAGGAAAATAACTCCTTAATAATTAGAATTGGTCCATTCCCCTCAATTTCAATAGTTGGAACGGCAAGGTGGCTCAGTGTCAGGAGTCCTGTGATCGGTTCCAGCCTCAGATACTTAACACCCACACAAAATAACTGGCCGTGTAACCTTGAGCAAGTTACTTAACCCCAATTGCTTAGGGGTGTCCAGGTGGTGCAGTGAGTAAGAGCGCCAGCCCCAGAGCCAAGAGACTCGGGATCGGTTCTGGCCTCAGATACTTCGCACCCATACAAAAAAATAACTGGCCGTGTAACCTTGAGCAAGTTACTTAACCCCAATTGCTTAAAAAAATATCAATAGTTAGCCTATTCCCAATTGATAAATGGTCAAAAGATATGAATAGGAAGTTTTCAGAGGAGGAAATTAAGGATATCAACAAGCATATGAAAAAATGCTCTCATTCACTATTGATTAGAGAAATGCAAATCAAAACAACTCTGAGGTACCACATCTCAGCAGTCAGATTGGCTAAGATGACAAAACAGGAAAATGACAAATGCTGAAGAGGATGTGAAAAAATTAGAACATTAATGCATTGTTGGTGGAGTTGGGAACTGATTCAACCATTCTGGAGAGCAATCTGGAATTATAGCCAGTTTAGGCACCAGGCCCCAAAGGACTATAAAGAATTTCATACCCTTTCACCCAGCAATACCACTTCTAAGGTTGTATCCCAAATAGATTATAGAAGTGGGAGGAAGAACCATATGTACAAAAATATTTATAGCAACTCTTTTTGTGGTGGCAAAAAACTGGAAATTAAGGGGATGTCTATCAATTGGGGAATGGCTAAACAAGTTTGGTATATGAATGTAATAGAATACTATTGTGCTATAAGAATTGAGGAGCAGATGAACTTTATATATACCTGGAGAGCCTTATAAGACGTGATGCTGCATGAGAAGAGCAGAACCAGGAGAAATATGTACACAATTACAGACACAACGTATGCGTGATGGCCAGCTGATAGACTGGACTCTTCTCAGCAATGCAGGGTTATAAGTTAACTCCAAAAGACTCATGATGGAGAGAGGTGTCTACATTCAGAGAAAGAAATAGAAAGAAGAGAGTTTGAATGCAGATTGAAGCAAATTAAATACTCTCTTTCTTTTTCTTGTTTCATTTGGTTACTTCTTTCCCATTGTTCATTCCATGTGTTACTATCCTTCTTTATAACCTGATTAATGTCTAATGTGAAAGTATTTGCAGATCCTATACTTGATTGTATGACGCCATGGGGGGAGCGAAGAGAAGGAGGGAGAAAACTTTGAAGTTCAAGGGATCGTGAAAGTTAATCTTGTAAACTAAAAGAAAACAACAAATTAATAAAGGCAAAAAAATTAGAATTAGTCAAAGGAAAGTAAATTACTTCATAAGACCTCAAGAAATAATAAAACAAAATCAAAAGAATAAAAAGAGTCAAAGAGAATGTGAAATATTTCTTTAGAAAAAAAAACAACACAAAAACAACTGATCCATGAAACAGGAGAGAAAAAATAAGAATTGTTAAATTACTCGAAAATTATGATCAAAATAGTTTATACAATTATACTTCACAAAATCATTAAGGAAAATTACCCTCAAGTTTTAGAGCTAGCAGTTAAAATAGACATTGAAAAAAAAATTAACTTATCATCTCCTGAAAGAGAACTCAAGATGAAAACTCACAGAACCTTGCAGTGAAGACTTGAAGCTCCTAGATCAAAGAGAAAATATTATAAAGAAAGAAAGGAATACTTTAAGTACTTTGGAATTAGGATAACATATGATTTAGTAGCTTCTACCCTAAAAGACCAATGGGCAGTGAACATGATATTCCAAAGAGGAAAGAAACTGGGTGTAATACTGAATGAGGAGAAAAAAAGGCATTTAATGATTGAAAGGAATGTCAGGTATTCTTAAGGAAAAGACCGGAACCAAATGGAAAACAGGACCTACAAGAAACAGAAAACAAAACAAAACATAAGAGAGTAAACATGAAAGAATGGCTGTAAGGATTTAATAAGATCATACTGTTAACTTCTTATGTGGAAAAATGTTATCTGTAAATCTTAAGAATATTACAATTGCTGAGATATTTTGACAGAGCACACATAGATGGAAAGATTGGGGTTAAATTGAGGATGATCCTAGAAAACACAGTTGGTTAGGGATAGGTAAAATAAAGCAAGCATCTCATGGGAACAAGGCATCCATGGGAGAATCATCATAGTGGAGGCAGGAGAGGGTGGAGGGCTGGTAGTACTAGAACCTTATTCTCATCAGGACTGAGTTAAAGAGGGAATAACACCTACATGTAGAAGGGTATACAAGTCTTCTTAACAGTAGGGAAAGGGGATAGGATAAGGGAGGGACTTTAGAAGCAGGCAGGGAGTGCTAGGGAGGCAGTGATCAGAAATAAATGTGTCTAAGGAGAGATAGGGTAAAAAGAGAGGGAGAGAGGATAAAGTGAGAAAAAGAGGAGAATTTTATGTGTGTGTGTGTGTGTGTGTGAGACAGAGACAATGAAAGAGTCCAGAGAGAGAAAGAGAGACAGAGAAACAGAAATAGGGAGAGAGACAGACAGACAAAGAGACAGAGAGACAGAGACAGAGAGAGAGACGAGACAGAGTCAGACAGAAATGCTGGCCTTCTCTAGTGAGGACCGGGGATGGAAAAAGGGAGTCAGTTTGGAACTTAAAATGCAACCCCACTTTTTTTTAAGACCCACTACCAAAATAGATGAACAAAACTACACCTGAGGGAGAATTGAGTTGCTCCCTTCCCTATGAAAGAGAAAATAATCGTGGTTTCCGTTATGTCTAACATTCTATACTTAGAGATTTATTCCTTTTTATCACAGGAAAGACTGCGGAACATGGAGTGTGGAGTATCCGGGATGCTATGGAAACAGTAGAGCCATAAGGGAATTTAGGATACTAAACATATAGAGGGGGATCATAGACACAGCAGGATCCCACCAAAACCCGGTGGGTTTCAGGCCTACATTACAGACCAAGCAGGACCTCCCTGTTATAAAGAGGTTGATATTCTCCTTTAGGGCAGAAGAGGGTGCTGTGCACCGAAGGAAATGGCTTTGCAAGCCTCTGTAATGATTACTTGTATTTGTAAAACTGTGAGCAGGTGGCAGCTGCAGCGATGCTGCGCTTTCCCTTTTTCAGGTGCCGTCTTTCCACAGACTCTGTCCATCCCACAGACAGACTTGTGGCGCCTATCACCCTGCAGGCACCTGCTCACAAGACACAAATGTTTCAGAATCCTGCTGTGCATCTGGAGTCAAAGGGCCGGAGCATAAACCCTGGGTCTGCTCCTTCAGCCCTGTCTGATTCTGTAGAGACACACCACCTTTCTGTGCCTCAGTTTCCTCACTTTGAAATAAAAGGGCTGGGCTAGGATCTTTGGAGCTGTTCATCTTCTGATCCAGTGGCACATCGATATGGTTCTGGTCAATGCCATACTTCTCCCATGGCTTTATTAACAACCCTTTGTACTACACCCACTATCTATGGAAAGCGAAGGCAATATTTGCTGGCATACTCAACATGTTACAGAACTACAAATTCAGAGAGAAATCTATTTAGAGGCATCTAGATGCCACAGTGGACAAGGCATATTGAACATGGCACCAAGGAAACCAGAGTTTGAATCGTACCACAAACACTTACTCTGGCAAGGTCAATTAACCTCCTAACCTCTCTTTTCTCATCTCTAAAATTGAGATAATAATGGCTCCTGCCTCAAATGTTTGTTTGTGAGAACTAATGTATATTAAGTGCATCCCAAACGTTAAAGTTCTGCATAAAGACTACCAATCACCTTTGTGGTCCCTTTTATTGTCACTGTGGTCATCATTATCACTGTCATGATAATGATCATTACCATCATCATCATCACCATCATCAGCATCACCATCATCATCATCATCATCACCATCATCAGCATCACCACCATCATCACCATCCCCATCATTACCGTCACCATCATCATCATCATCATCATCACCATTATCATCATCATCATCATCACCATCACAATCATCATCACCAGCTTGTCCTTTCAGAGCTCTGGGGCACAGAGCACAGCTGTTTTTATGGTTACGACTATTTGGATTTTATTAATCTTTAGTGAGATATAGTGAGTCCTTACTTCCCCCACACACACATTCAATCAGTGGGTTCCATCTTTAAAACCTCTCTCAAAGATACTCCTTTTTCTCCTTTGAAATAGTAGCCACTCTTAGGCAAATCCTCATCACCTGATACCTGGACTATTGAGATAGCCTACTGGTGAGCCTCCTTATCTAGAGTCTCTCTCCATTCTTATCCATTCTTCATTGAGTAGACAAAGGGATTTTCTTTAATCATATTTCCTGTCACTTGCCACCCCCTCCCTCAAGAAACTCCAGGGGATAATTATCTCTTCCAGGATCAATCAAAAATCCTCTGGCATTCCACCTAGCCTTTATACCCTAGCCCACCCTCTCTGTCTTTCCATTCTCCTTACATCTCTCTTGATCCAGTGACACTGCTTTTCTCTGCTACATCTCAAACAAGACACTCCATCTCTTGACTCCACACATTTTCACTGGATATCCTCTATGTCTGGAGTGCTCTTCAGACCCTGTTAACTAGTACCTTCCTATTGATTATTTCCTGCCAATCCTCTATATAGCATATTTGCACAGTTACCTACATGATGTCTCCTCCATTATGTTGTGAATTCCAACAAAGATACTAGCTCCCCCCTTTGTTAAGCACAGCACATAGTGTACAATAAGAGCTTACTTAATGCTTGTTTACATACTAGACCATATGATTGCAATAATAGACATGGATTTCCGTCACTTGAAATACAACTGATGAAAAGATATGACTGAGAGTATGAAAGCTGTAAAATATCAGTTGGGGCGATGTTGGCATAATGGGAGGGACCAGGAGTGTAAGGGGAAAAGGTATTGATGGAAAGGAGGCCTAGATAGTCAGTTTACATTTGCCCATGGCTAGCCATGTGACCTTAATTAATTCCCTTAATGTTCTTATCTATAAATTGTCATATTCTCTAAATTCCATAGTAGACAAATAAATGGCTCAATGGTTAGACCACTGGACCTGGAGTCAGGAAGACCTGAGTTCAAATCCAAACTTATATACTTACTAGCTGTGAGACCCTGAGCAAGTCAGTTAATTTCTTTTTGCCTTAATCCACTGGAGAAGGAAGTGGCAAACCACTGCACTATCTTTGCCAAGAAAATCCCGCCAACATATGGTCCATGGGGTCAAGTTGGATGAGCTTCAATAACCAAGTTCCTTTCGAGCTCTGACAGTATTTTATCTTCTCAGGTTCTTACGTTTCTGCCAGGAGAGGTTCCAAGATTGCTTTCAAGTCTGGCATGAAATGTTCTCTGTTCTGTGTTCTAAGATCCCTCCCAGCTCTGACACTATGCTCTAAGGTACCTCCTAATTCTGAAACTCCATATTACATGACCTAAGACCCTTGCAATCTCTGACATTCTATGTTCTACGTCCAAAAGTTCCTTTTGTCTCTGGCATGTTTTGTTCTAAGGTTCCTTTCCGGTCAAGCATTCTATGTGGCTCTCACTAGGGGCCTTAGGCATATTCCTCCCCTCATTCAACACACATCTACAAAATCCCCGCAGTTTCCCAGGTGCTTTTCTAGAAGTCAAGGATATAAAGGCGATGACAAAATGGGAAAGATGCTTAAACTTTACGGAGGATGGTGGTTGGTATAAAGCAAACACAAAACCCTCTGCAGAGACTCCCTGTGGGGCCCTGGCCAAGGGCCTTCCCTGGTCAGTGTGTCAGTGTCCTCAAAATAAAGCCTTCCTCTCAGGGTTGGTGTGAGGATCAAATGGGTAAATGAGCAACATGCTTTACCAACCTTTTAGGAATATGTATTAAATATTATTGGCTGTGATTATGATTATGGTCATGAAATGGACCTGACCTGCTCAGCTACAGAAAACTCTTCAGGGACAAAAACAAACAATGGAACCACATGACCAGACCAAAGCTGTCCTCATTAGACATAGGCATTGGTCACCTAGCCCCTGCACCTTGATACCCCATCTTAACTAAACATCCAGTGTCACTCAAATAGTTCAGTTTGTCTAAAGTAAGACAAAAACCAACAGAAAAAGTGTTTAAAGAAAGGCCTAGGTCCTGCAGTCTGATCATCCTTGGATGTCTTCCCAGGGAGACTGGAGGACTGTTTGGCAGGGATATTCTATAAAGAATGTGCTGCTTGGGAAAAGCGGGATTAGGTGGCCTCTCAGGCCTTTTCTCTTGCTGCGTGTATGAATTTTTAGATTCTCTTCTCTCGGAGCACCTATTCTGGGTTCAAGCTATCGATGCTTTGAGAGGAGGAATGCCTGTGGTAAAGTACCAGCAGGCTCATGTTCCTATTCTTTCCTACACTTCATGTCTCTAGAAAACGTTCATCATTTCTATGACATGGAGTTGGCAATAATGTTGTTCATGTTTCTGAAATAAAAGGTTTTGAAGAAATGCTGACATCCCTCATCGTTTCCCCTCTTCACACAATATGGGCAGAGGACTTGGCAGGCACTATTTGGCACAATCATTAAGAAGAATTCGAAAGACAGGGAAAGACCACACAGTTGTTGTCTAACCCTGCTCATCAGATCTGGCAAAGCAAATCATTCTGAAAAGTATTGAATAAAAAATAAATCATTTTCCCCAGCACAAGATGGGGAAGACATCAAGAGGCAGCAGCTGTCCAGAAATAGATGCAGGGATTTCGGTGAATGGCAAAATCATTATGAGATTAATGTAAAGGGGCGGCGATTTGGGGCCTCACTAAGAGGGGCAGAGTTAACAGGAATGAAGAGGTGGCGGCCTCACTGTATTCTGCCCTTAGTGGACATTAACTAGAGTGCTGGACCCAGTGCTGGTCAGCTAAGTGGCTTGGTGGATGGAGCCCTGCAGCCAGGGGCAGAGCAACCAAGTTAAAAATCCAGCCTCAGACTCTTACTGGCTACATGACCCTGAGCAAATCATACAGCCTCTTCAAGTCTCAGTTTGTCTTTAAATCTCAGTTTCTTCATCTGTGCAATGGAGATCATGCTAACCTCTGCCTTCCAAGGTAGTTGTGAGGATCAAATAAGAGAATATATTTAAACTGCTTATCTCAAGAGTCTGGCACAGAGCAGGTCTCTTTATCAACAAAGCTCCCTAACATTCAGAAGTGGCCGAAAGTGGAAGATTGGGGGTGGCTTCTGCATTCTGGGAGGTCTTCAGGAAGAGAATCTATGACTGTTCCCTGTCATCCCTCACACATCCTATCTGTACACACACACATGTATGTATACATGCATAGATCCATGCATGTGCATATATGCATGCATACACACATTTGGCCTATTGTCTCCTCCATTAAATTGTGAGCTCCTTGAGAGCAGGGATTCTGTTTGTTGATTTGCCTTCATTCCCACCCCTTAGTGTTCCTGCTAAACAGTAGGTATGTAATAAATTATGTTGGCTAAATTTGACTTCCAATGTCATACATGTTGCAGCAGCAATTATTTTTATATATGGTCGCTGAGCTCCCTTCTAACTCTCAATATGAGTAATCATGATATCTAGCAACAGTAATAGCTGGCATTTATAGGACCCTTTAAGAACTGTAAATACTTTACAAACATTTCCTTTGATCCTCTAAACAACCCTGGCATAGAGGTACCATTATTATTCTTGCTTTACATGAGAGGAATCGAAGCAGTTAGAGGTTAAGTGACTTGGCCGGGGTTGTAACCATTGTGTGTCCAAGGTTAGATTTGAAATCAGATCCTGAACTTCCTCCACTACCTTGCCTGCCTGGCCACATCAGCAGAATCTGGATGGCCAGACAGGAGTCGGATGTCCAAAGCTGAGCTGCCTTTGCCTTGGCTTCTCATCATCTCCCATCTGTTGCCTGTAAAGTGCTTCGCACAGTTCCAGGCCCAAAGGAATCACTCTTCAAGTGGCAGCTATTGCTATTATCATTATTATTCTACTTGTCTGCCTTATATGTTGATTAAAAACTAACGTTATGACAAGCAGTTAGGTTATGATCATTTGTCCCAGGAAATAGTGCTCCATAAAGAATGCTTCAAGAGTATGTAATTCTCCCTGCATGGATAATCCATTCAACAATGTATATTCTAAATCCTCTATGTTTTTTTTTATCACTGGGGAAAGTAAAAATAATAAAAAACAAAACATTGCCAGGTGGTCAGCCCCCTGTGAATAAACTCTCTGAGGAGCGCCCGGCATGCAGCAGGGACTTAGGAAAACACTTGTTGGCTGACTGATTGCCTGTGATCCCCCTTTCTTTCCTCCTTGGAGGACACACAGAAGATGGGACTCTGCTGATATCAGCTTTGGGCCTGGGGCTTCAAAGGAGAAAAAGAGATGAGAGCAGACTCTCTCCTGTTCTGAAACTGGGGATCCCATCATTTGAACCTCCCAGCAACCCCAGTGGAAAGGCAGTGCCAATATCTTTAGCCCCATTTCACAGATTAAAAAAATCAAGTTCCAGAGAGTGGGAAGGGTTTGCAAATGATTACCCAGATGCAACTCAAAATTCATACTCACACACGCATACATGTATATGTATATGCATGAATATGCACACACATATGTAGGAATACACATACATGCATGTACATACAGAATGATTTTACATATATTTGTATTTCTATATATACCTGTGTGTGTCTGATGGTGGCCATCTCTAGGGTGGGGGGAGAGGGAAGAATAAAAAAAAAGAATTCATATGATAATTTTGTTGTATATTTGAAAGAGAATAGCAAGTTGTACCTAGTAGATTTGCAGCTTCATGTACAATCATCTTTTTCATTGTACTGTGTTATGGAAGTGCTTGTTTTATTCCATAAATTGAAAATAAAATTAAAAAAACAACAATCTTCTTTCTCTTTTAGTTGCATTCTTTCTGTACTACACGTTGCCTTGTGAGATACAATATCAAAGGAAAAGCATTGAAATGGACTTGGCACATATTCGGCCATTCCCTTTGTCTTTGACCTCTGGAGGGTATAGGCCCAGGAGTGGGGCTGAGCACTGGCACGAAGGTTAGAACATTTAATCCCTTTTGGCTTCCCGAAAGGTTTCCTTCCTTATCCCCCTGGTTTGCCTCTGCACTTTATACAATACTGAGCACAAAACGGGAATTAAATATCCCTTGGGGAAAATCAGAACTATTATTAATAAACTAATTTGGCAATTCTCTAGAGCTTGCTTGATATTTCCAGGGAGGCTGTCTGGCCCATGTATGGAAAGTACCATATATTTACCAGGAGATGGCACTGTGCTCTCAATTTGTAAAGTTAAAAAAAATCATCATATTTAGCCTCTTTTATTTTTCCTTTCCTAAAGCAGTATTTATGATGCATTAATCATTTCAAAGAAGCAAATAAAATGCCCAGGAAATGAATCCCAAAGTTATTTAAATTATACTTGTTTATTGGTAAACAGAAACAAAGGAGAGGCTGTTTCTTGGAGGGCTCTATGAGTCAACCTGGTCCAGCCACTCTTCCTTCTTATACAAGAAGGGATAGTAGAGCGGGACTCAAGAAAAAACAGCCTCTACCTCCCTCCCTAGTGAAGCTGGTCTAGACTGCCACCATCATCCCAAAGAGTACTGTGGAAGGCATTCATGTCTAGTTAGGCGCTGCTCTGCTAAACCAAGAAGGCCCCTCCCAAGGCTGAACTCATGAAATTTCCAGGTGTTTGGCACAACCTCCAGAAAACACAACCAGCTTCCGCCATGTTGTCCTGTGCGAATCTGAAAATGTTGCCTTTGTGCCCTGCAGGTGATTTCCCTCATAGGGCAGAGGGGTGTTACTGGATGCTCTAGGGGACTTCAGAAGCTTTCTAGGTCAGCACTGACCTGGCTGACGATTCTCTCTACAACACAGGACACGTGGTCATTCATCCTACCCTAGAAGACCTTAAGTTCCTCTCCTGACCCATTCTACTTTGGGGCATCTCTCATCCTTTGGTCTTTCTTTGCTTGCCCAGTGCTTAGCACAGTGCCTGGCCTCCGATAAGAATTTAACTAATGCTTATTGTTTAACTTTTAAAGATTCACTGAATTTACTTGATTTACCGATATCAAGCTTGAACTAGGCATTTTGTAATATCCACCCAGCATCTTTCAATGTGCCTCAGGGACAAAGAAGGACAGATATATTCCCTCTTTCAAATGAAAACCCTTCAAGTACTTCAGGACAGCCATCACCTTCTTAACATTCCCCTCCCACTCTTGGTTCCCTCCTCCCCCAATGTCTTCCCCAGTGCTTTCAAGAAATCCTTATATGAAATGACCTGGAGGCCCTTCACTAATCTGGTGGACCAGTTCTTGATGCTTCCATGCCACCAATGTCCTGTAAATGTATCTATTATCTAAACCTGAATGCAAAAAAATCTAAACCTCCTGTTCTGGGGTCTGAACAGGAAGAGAGGAGTAAGATGATGCAGCTTCCTATTCCTAGACCCTTCATCTCTCTGAATGCAGCCACGGGGCTGCTGCTGCTGCTGCTGCTATCAGACCATTCCTCTTTGGCCAAATGACCAACAGATACACATGTTGATCAGGGGCTCTTCCCCCTGTAAGACTACTCTTTCATATCACCTGATATCAACTCACAAATGCACGGAAGATGATCGTTAGGTGATTTGAATCTAATCCATTAGAAGAAAAAAAAGACACAGAGTCAAGAGGCCTGGACTGAAACATCAGTGTTAGTTACATCTAACTCTTGGGGTGACTTAAATGGTTTCCTCTTCCTCCATATCTGTCCTCATCTGGAAAATTGAGCATGTGTGGTATGGACTGCCCAGGGTTGTCATGAGGCTCACATCACCTACTGTTATCTGAGGAGCTTTAAACCTTAAATATATACAGAAACATTAAGTGAGATGATTCCTTCTCATGCCAGGAAGGGACCCTGGTCCAGGGCAGATGATGCCAGGCTGGCAGAGTTTCAGCAATGCAGTTAAGTGTAGACAGGCCTTCTCATGACAGGTTTGCCCCCCAGCTAAAGATGCTTAGTGTTCCTCAATGCAATTAATGGGACTGACCACAGAGTCTTCAGTCTTTTGAAGTCCCTTTTTATTCCTATAAGGATAGTAGAAGAGAGATGAATGAATGGATCATTGACATTTAATAAGCCCTTACAACTGTGTGCAGGGAGCTGTGCAAGAGCAAGACAGTCCCCGCTCTCAAGTTGCCTAGATTCTCTTAGGGGAAAACAACAACAACAACAAAGCATATAATGAGGAAGTGGTTCAAAGGGCAGGGGTTAGTGAAATCTGATTGGTGAGGTCACTGAGTTTTGCATGTGGGCCTCATGGTAGGATAGAGGCAGACACAAGGACCTGGGGGCACTAAGAACCATAGCTCTCCATTCAGCTGAAAAGATTAATTCAACCTCCAATGATAGCCAGGCCAACACCCAGAGATTTATTTAGAGCATGGCAGCAGAATTGTTGAATTTAGTGGGCACTGCGAAAAAACTTTCTCTTCCTTCATAAACTATTCAACCTAATTACCAATGGATTTTATATTGACTTAAGACCAGTAATTTGAAACAGTGTGGGGAACTCCCAGGATGGAAACACCCTCCCCTGATACTGATAGACAACTTCTACATCTTATGTAATTTGTGGTATTAGAGAATATCTTGCGTCACTGTGAAGTTAAGAGACTTGGTCATGGTCACATAGACTACATGTGTTACAGGCAAAACCTGAATTCCTGAACAATGTGAGTAAATGGACAAGCTAGACTGAGGTACAGAACCCAAGTAAGATTATTTATGTAACAGGGATTTGTTAATGAAGGGGGTCAGATTGGCCACCTCGGTAAAATGGGAAGGGGAGGATCCTCTTTATTGACATTCGGGAAAGGAGGGGATCTGGGTAGTTGGGAAACCTGACAATTGTCTATACTGAGAAAAGTGAGTTGGCATTCAGGTGTGTTCAGGTGTGGCCAATCACAACACTCTCTGACAATTAAGGAATGCGAATTCCTTTTTTTTTTTTAAGCAATTGGGGTTAAGTAAGTTGCTCAAGGTTACACAGCCAGTTATTTCTGGCTGTGGTGCTAAGTGTCTGAGCCTGGATTCTATCCCCCAGGTCATCCCCACACTGGGGCCGGTGCTCTCACTCGCTGTGCTACCTGGCTGCCCCATGGAATGCTAATTCTTTCATGGTACTCATTTGTCTCTTGTAACCTTTGTTAGGGGACCAAGACTATTGGCCTTGCTCTTCACTTGGAGTAAAATAAATGTCCCCTAAGTGCACAAAGACAGGCAAGAATGAAGAATGTCCCTGGGGGTTGGTTAAGGGGCTTGGGGCTTACAAACAGACACCCCAGTGGCTAATGGCATGAATGATAGCAACTTTCCCTTTCAACCATACAGAGAGAAAACTGCCTTCTTGAGTTTAATTCTAAGACAGAAATGTGGATTGAAAAAAATGGGTCAGTAATACTGAATTGGGTCAATTACAAAATAGAATCAATTATTAAAGAATACAGAATAATTTGAATTTCCTCAGATGTTCTTGATTCCAAGGCCAATCCTCTATTCATTAAAACAGATTTCCTTTCTGGTTAATAAAATGATGATCATTTACATAGTTAGATGATAGATACCATGGGTTATATCCATAATCGAGCTGTGCTCCCTGATGGTGTTTGTGGGGAGGCCAGCAAGTGCATAGGCCGTCTATCTCCAATGTAGCCATCCAACTGAATTTGGGGATTTCCCCCCCGACCACATGACCAAATCAATTGTTTTTGAAGCTTGCCATTGTAGATAAAAACAGAATATGAATTATGACCTTTCCAAAATCTGAATCTAATAAAATGAGACACTAATGTCTAAGTCAAGAGAAGTGCCCATTCTATGAGGACAAACATTTAAAAAAAAAAGATGAATTCCAATTTAAGTAATTAATTAAAATATAATGTTATTAACATTCAATCCTATTTACTTTTAAATAGAAGAAAAAGAAATTTTCATTAATATTTCTTCCATTGCTAGGCTTCTTCTTGGGAAGTCCATTTTAGGGATTTGCTGAGGTCACTACTCTTTATTCCTAACCCAGTTCTGTTTCAAATGCTCTGAACTTTAAAGTCTGGAGTGTAACTCCTTGGCTGTCCAGACCCTTCATTTAAGTGCCTTTTCATGTTGGGATGACTTCCCTTGTTAGAATATAAGCTCCTTGAAGTGAAAGGCTGACCTTTTGCTGACTTTGTATATACAGCTCTTAACATGATATCTGGCACATTTTAAATTTTTTAAAAAATACTAGTTGCCCATTTTTCTGCCTATTTTGTAGTATTGTCTTGCCCTCACAACAATCCAAAGAGGAAGGCCGCGATATTTTTAATAACATCCTTTTGTAGATAAAGAAAATGGGGGGGGGGAGGGGACTAGGTGTTGCAGTGAATAGAACACCAGCCCTGGAGTCAGGAGCACCCGAGTTCAAATCCGGCCTCAGACACTTAACACAAAAAATTGCCATATGACCTTGGGCAAGTCACTTAACCCCAATTGCCCTCCAAAAAGCAAAAAGAAAGAAAGAAAAGAAAATGGGGCCCAGGTAGGTAAAAAGACCTCCCCAAAGTCACAAGACCAGTAAATGAACAAGATTTGGGGTTAAACTAGATATCCAGACTCCAAGGCCAGCACTCTTTCTGGCAAGAGAGTGAATAATTAAGTGAACATCATCTAGGGAGAGAAAATATTGGAGTAGAGATTAGAGAAATTCTTCAAACTGGATAATCAGTTTCTGGATAATTGAGAATTTGCTCTCATTTCAATAAATTCTTGACAACATAATGATTCAACTAAATTTAATCCAATTTCCAACAATTCATATTCAATTTCAATTTCACTTGTCTCAGCTATACATGACACCTTTAATTTGAGAAAGAAAAATTTAAGAATGAAAACATAACGACTTTTACATAATCTTAATTTCTAAGTCTTCATGTCAAACGTTTAATAGTATCAGAGAATTGGAGAATCAGAGAATTTCCAATTTAAAAGTGTCCTGAGGGGCCAGCTAATCCACAACTATCTGAACAAGGATCTCTTTATTATAACAGAGCCAACAAGTGAACCTTTGGGCCCTTCATTGAAATCTTACAGGGAAAGAACTCACTTGAATCGGAGTCTTTGAAGACAGCTAGCATGTCCCCCTCTCAGTCTATTCTTAGGGCTAGTGATTGAACCTGTAATTTACTTGGCAAAAGGAACTCACATACAATGAATCTTTCTCTACCAATGGAGATTTGTACCTTCTCTGAACCTATAGTTTTATGCTTGTGGGTGCTACTTCAGAAGGCAGAATTGGCCAGATAGGAATTGAAGCTTCTTGTGCCTTCCTCCCTGAAGTATAGGAGCATTTTATTCTTGAAATCCTTCCCAAGACCCTTTTTTGTCTTTGCAGGAGTGAGGAAGAGAAGTACTTTTTCACCGCCTGTTGATGGAGGAGGGATTTTTGTACTTTAATGAAACTATGCTGTATAGAGTTAGCTAAGATGGACAGATCACAGGGGAAAGTTCTGACAAAAGGTGATCCCTGGAGAGGGGAATGACAAAGCAGTCCAGCATGATTACAAGGAAAACACCATTGACATTTCTAAAATGATAAAAGAGATGACATTGGCAGATGATCCCTTAAGGTCTGAAGGTGTCCGATATGCCACAAGGGAAGGGCAAAGTACTGCTGCAAGTAGTTCCAATACTAATGAAGTGGTTGGGTCAGGGTTGAAAGGAAACCTCAGCTGTGAGTGCATCTGTTGATGATAGCTTGATGCTGTAAAGATCAGTATTGCATAGGAACCTGTAATGGAAGATCTATGAACCCTTATGAGCTGGATGTGGTCAAACAGGAGCTGGAAATATTAAATATCAACATCTCAGGTGTCAGCGAACTGAAATGGAAAGGAATGGGGGAATATAATTCAGATGATGACTCCATTACCACTGTTAGCAAGAATCCCTCAGAAGGAATGGAGTCAACCTCATAGTCAATAAAAGGGTGAGAAAAGCAGCACCAGGGTACAGTCATAAAAATGACTAAATGAGAATTTTCCAATGCAAGGCATACTATTCAAAACCACAGTAATATAAGTCTAGGTTCTAGCCACTGATGCTGAAGAGGCCAAATTTGAAGAGTTCTATGAAGACCAACAATATCTTTAAGAAACAACCCCCCACACACACACACACAGATGTCACATTAATCATGAGGGACTGGAATGCTAAAGAACAACATCAAAGATAATTGGAATAATGTGTAAGTTTGAAAGCTTTGGGGTACAAAATGAAGCAGGGCAAAGACTAATAGAATTTTGCCAAGATGACTCACAGGTCATAACATTTTTTTTCAACCTGAAAGGTGGCTTTACACATGAACATCTCTAGATGGTTAATATAGAAATCAGATAGATTATAGAATTTGAGCCAAAGGAGGAGAAGATATATACAGTAAAAAAAAGATCTGGAGCTGGCTGTGTATCAGATCACGAGCATCTTATTGCATGACTCAGGCTTAGACTGGAGAAAGCAGGAAACAATCACACCACATACATGCCTTTTGTCTGTTGTTCTTGAGGAAGACCGATGGCATCAGAAGCTGATGTCTTGACTTGCAAGTGAATCTGATTTAAGTGAGGCAGAGCTGTGCAAAGTCACGCGTCTCTCTCCTCCAGAGTAATCTGGGTCCAATGCAAGACACATCTGGAGATGAGCCTGGCTTCAGTGAGAGACCTTGGTCTTTTTAAGCTAAGGATTTTCCCATGTCTCAGTTTGTCTGAGGCAACACCCATTTAGTGACTAAAGCTAGATTAGAAATGAGAACAACAAATATGGCCTCTTTGCAGGCTGCCAGGTGGTGCAGTGAATAGGACACCAGCCCTGGTGTCAGGAGGACCTGGGTTCAAATCTAGTTTGAGAGACATAACATTTAATAGCCATGTGACCTTGGGCAAGTCACTTAACTAAAATTTCCCTGTCTTCCCCCTCCAAAAAGAAAAAAACAAAACAAAACAAAAAAACATATGGCCTCTTTTACCTACTAAAAAAAAAAAATGAAAACTCAATCTGGGAGGGCAAGATCCTCAGGATTTCTGCCTCAAACAGAAACAATTGCTATTTACACTCGCTCTGACCCAACAATACCTAAACAATGACCAGCTGAGGCCTGGACTGTTCATATAGCTATGATCTAAATAACTTCTTTTATCAGTGTGAAGTAGAGATGATGAATAGATTCAAGTGATTGGATCTGGTACATAGAGTGCCTGAAGAACCATGGACAGAGGTTTGCAATAGGGGGAATCAAAAAAACAACAGAACATTCCAAAGAAAAAGAAAACGAGAAAGCCAAATGGCTACCTGATAAGGCTTTACAAATAGCTATGGAAAGAAAGAATGGGTAAGGGAAAGATATATCTAACTGGATGCAGAATTCTAGAGAATAGCAAGGAGCAACAAAAAGGTTTTCTTAAATGAGCAATGCAAAGAAATAGAAAAAAAACAATAAAACTGGGGGAAGATCTGTTAAAAAAAATTAGTGATACCAAGGGAAAGTTTCATTCAAAAATGGGCATGATAAAAAAAATGTTAGTGACTTAACAGAAGCAGAAGAGATAGGAAGAGGTGGCAAGAACAGACAGAAGAGCTATCCAAGAATGATTTTAACATCACCAATAAACAGGATGGTGCAGTTATGGATCCAGAACCAGACATCTTGGATAATGATATCAAGTGGATTTTAGGAGCTATTGCTAACAATAAGGCTAGTGAAGGTGATAGAATTCCAGCTGAGCTACTTAAAACTCCAAAACATGATGCTTTTAAAATGCTGCACTCAATAGACCAGCAAATTTGGAAAACACAACAGTGGCTAGTGGATGGGAAAAGATTGGTTTACATCCCAGTCCTAAAGAAGGGCAATGCCAAGGAAAGTTCAAATTACTGAACAATTGTGCTCATTTCACATGCCAGTAGAGCTATGCTTAAGATTTTGCAAGCGAGGCTTAAGCAATATGTGAACCAAAAATTGCCAGAAGAGCAGACTGGATTTTGAAGAGACAGAGAAACTAGAGACCAGATTGACAACATTCACTGGATTATGGAGAAAGCAAGGGAGTTCCATTAAAAAAATAAGAAAAAACTATCTACTTCTTTATCACTGACCACACTAAAGTCTTTGACTGTTGTGGATCACAACAAAATGTGGGAAAGCCTCAAAGAGATGGGAACACCATGTAATCTTACATGTCTCCTGAGGAACCTGCATGAGGACTAAGAAGGAAAAGTTGGAACCAAACCTGGAACAGCTGATTGACTTAAGATTGGAAAAGGAGTCCAGCAAGATTGTATATTATCACTGTATTTATTTAACTTGCATGCAGAGTACATCATTAGAAATGCCAGATGAATGAAAAGCCAGAATTAAGGATGCTGGGAAAAATATCAACAATCTCAGATATGCAGATAATACCATTGTGTTGGCAGAAAGTTAAGAGGTTTTAAGAAGCCTCTTATTGAGGGTGAAAGAGAAGAGTGTAGAAGCTGACTTGAAGTTTAACATCAAAATACCAAGATCTTGGCAATTGGTTCCATCAGTTCTTGGCAAATAGAGGGAGAAGAAATTGAAGCAGTGTCAGATTTTATATTCTTGGGCTTAATGAATACAGTGAATGTAGCCATGGAATTGAAAAAATATATGCTTGCTGCTGGGAAGGAAAGTTATGGCAAATCTGAAGTGCATACTAAAAAAGAGAGACATCACCTTGCTGACAAAAAGCTGCATCCTCAGAACTATGGTTTTTCCAGTAGCAATGTATGGCTGTGAGATTTGGACTTAAATTAGGATAAGCTTAGTACTGCAGAATTGAGACTTTTGAATTGTGGTGCTGGAAGATGTGTGAGAGTCTAATGGACAGCAAGGAGGTCAAATCGTTCAATACTTAAAATTAATTCTAGCTATGCACCAAAAGGTCAAATACTAAAACTGAAGCTTAAATGCTTTGGCCACATAATAAGACATAAATCATTGGAAAAGACCCTGATGAGAAAATCAGAAGGTAAAAAGAGATTGGGACAGCAGAAAATGAGAAGGATAGATTGTATCATGGAAACAATGAACATGAACTTGGACAGATTTTGAGAAATGGTGGAGAAGTCCTGGTGTGCTGTGGTAAATGGGCTCACAAAGAGTCAAACACTACTGAACAATGAATAATTTAGGGTGTGATTTTTTTGTATCCAATGACTACTTTTACCCTTCCATTTCTCTCTAAGGATTTAAGAACCCATATCTTGTTAAACTTGTTAGCATCCTTTTTAGTCTCAGGAAATATAAGGACCTCTTGATTAAACTGGTCCCTTTATTTTATTTATGTCTGAAGAATTATTATTAGTGCAATGACAATAGCTCAGAGCCCCTGATAAGGATAATTCGTAACATTCAGACAATGGTTCAATTATCTACCCTAATTAAACATTTGGATATCTCTACCTAATCTCTCAAAGAAAGGGAAATAAAGTTAATTTTATATGATTTGTTTTTGATGAAGTTATGATGACTTGCGTGTGTATGTATGTATGCATATATTAACTGTTTTTTCTAGATATTCATCATTCATCTCTAAGAACCCACTCTAGCATATGACCAAGAATGAAAAAAAAAATCTTAGTATTCCTTAGTTTTCAGATTTTTTGTATTTTTCAAATTGGGGCATTTTCCTTTCTATAGACCTGTAAACATTACTCCTAGCCTCCATGTTTTGAACAGTCTAGAATTGTTGGAATTTGACTATTGTCCAACGTGGTCATTATCTCTCCTGGCTTTGGGTCATCTGTATACTTGATGTTTATACCATTTATACCTGTATCCAAACCAAGGATAAACATGTTAAATAGTATAGAAACAGCCACAGTTTCCTCAATTATTTCACTGGAAACTCCCTTCCATGTTGACAATAAAAGATTAACTAATGCTCTCTGAGACCAAAAAACTGGTTGTACATCTATTTGACTATATCTCTTCTAATTTGTATTACTCCCTCCTCTACAAAGACATGCACACAGAAACACACATAGACACTGACACGCACAGACATGGATGCACACACATACACACGCTTCTTTCACATCCCACCTTATTTTTCATGTTCCACCTTCTGTAAGAAGGCTTTCTCAGGCTCCCTTGAAACTACCAAAACTCTTGAAAACTATTTTTTTTTCTAAGATGACCTTCAATTTGCCCAAATGAAACTTTTGTGTATCCAGTTGTTTTTATACTGTCTCCACCATAAGAATGAGAGCCTCTTGAAAACAGGACCTGTGTTTGTATTTCTTTGTGTCCAACTGCTTAGCACAGTGCCTGACCTGCAGTAAGCAATTACTAAATGTCTATTGACTTGCTGAAAAATATCACTGACTGGCTTAGCAAATCCCATCTACCCACTGTTTTGGGGCCAGGCTTGATGACTGGAATTGCGCTCCCCCACCCCCCTGTACTAAAGGGTATCTTACACTTTCCCTAATTCTCTTGGGTAACAAGTCCTCATGAGCTAATTCTTCTCTGATGTTCCTAGACCCAAAGTCATTTTCTTTTTCAGAGACACTAGAAACAAAATGACAATTGACCAGCCCTACTATCAGTTGCCATTGTGCTATACTAAGATGCTAGTATTTCTTGGATCATCATTTTTTCCGCTAAAGCTAAAGAAAACCTTTTTTGTTTTCTTTGGCTTCTCCTTCCAGGCTCAGTGCATTCTTACATTACAGTGCCTACTTTTTAATTCTTTCTGTTACCTTCACTGGGCTCCCATTTTCTTTTCTTATCTTTATTTTTCTTTTTTTAAAAACAATTTGAGTTTGTTAGTGAGCTCTGTAAGCTACCACAAAGCACTTTTTAGACCACTCCCATGTTTCCTCTTCATTAAATTTCTTTCTGTGTCTTCAAAATTTCATTTGTGTGCATTTTTTCCAATCTGGGGCTGGATTCTCCTGGAGAATTTTAGTCAAATTTTAGTTTTATAAGGCTTCCCTCTAAAGTTTTTGAAATCTTATCTCCCCAAATTACAAGTGCCTGTGAGACTATGTCTAGATTTCCTCTCCTTTGTTAAAACTTTAGGATGGACTGATCACTTTCTTCCAATCTCTTATCATTTCTACTCTCGCAACCTGTTCCCTATAACTGAGAAACAAAGGTAGTAGAAAATGATAAAATTATTCTCAAGTCAAGACCAGGAGTAAATATTTGCTCTATTTTTGGCAGAGACAAACTGAATAACAGACCAAGATATGGCAGATATCTGAGTAATAAGCACTCTGCCATCAATATCATATTATGCTTTTCTGCCAAACTTATGGTCTGTTTCCAAAACTCATCAATTTCCCTTTCTGTTTCTTTTTTTACTCTCTATGCTTTTGTTGACACTTCTGTTCTGCTTCATCTGCCAGCTCTCTAACATGCTTCCCCACTCTGGATCATAATTTTCGTTACATGAGTTTTCATTCTCAGTATACAAGCCAACTCACTTCTCTCTCTGATTTTGAATACACTTTTGTCCATTCTTAAAAAAAATCCATAAATAAAACTAAATGCTTTTGCTTCAAGTTACCATTGTCTCATGACAACAAGACAGCTGTTTCACAACTTCTTGTCTTAATAGAAACATCACATGGTATAGTAGTGGATCAGAAGGTGATTCACAGTATCTCCTTTGCCATTCTGTAACAGACACTTCTTAGTTGTGTGCAAATGGACAAGTGACTTGATTTCTTTGGACTTTGGTTTCTTCCTCTGAACAGAGAGGATGATGATACCTTTATTATTTATCTCACAAGATTGTAAGGAGGAAAATTTTTGTGAACTTTGGGTTTTTCTACAAGGGGAATTTTTATTATCATTGCATGGCATTGCTGGCCCTGAAGTATAGTCTAGGAACATAGTTCCATCCTCAGAGCAAGTGCTGACCTTATGCTTGTAGAATTGAATATTTTGAATATCTATTGCCTGTAAGGATCTTTACTGAGAATAGTGGATAGAGACTTGAATTAAACAATTCCAGCTCATTTATAGTTGAATATTCATTAAAATTCAAACAAGGGCAAAATTTTAAAGACTGGGATGGCTTCATTCTTCTCTTTGTAGTTCTATTGCTTAACAGAATGCATGGTTGGTCCATTATATATTCTTGTTGGGTGAATGATTGACTGACTGAATGAATGAATTGGCACATAACCCTTGATAAATGATAAATATAAATGTTCAGGGTTAATGCATACCAGCTTTCTCTACTTTCCTCTTTTAACCTCAGCTTTTCAGTTCATTTCTATGTATTGTCATTTTCCGTTAGAATGTAAGCTCCCTGTGGAAAGGACTGTCTTTCTTTTTGCTTCTATGTGCATCTCCAGTACTTAGAAGAGTATCTAGCACTTGTTAATACCGATAATAATCACAGTGAGCATTTATGTGGAATTTTAATGTTTATAAAGCATTTTACAAATATCATCTCATTTTATCCTCACTTTATAGTTATTTATATAACCCCATGAGGCAGATAATATTTTAATTCCCATTTTACAGATGAGTTAACTGAAGCACAGAAAAACTGAGGGACTCGCCTAGGAGTCACCCAGCTAGAAAAAGTCTGGGGCTAATTTTGAACTCAAACCTTCCTGATTCCAGATTCAGCACTCTATCCACTGTGACAACTAGGTACCTAATTAAATTAAGTGTTAACAAATGCTCACCGGCTTGAAGAAATGTATAGAATGATTTCAAGTTGTAGAAATTAATAGTAAATAGAAAGCTGAGAATTCCCCGAAAGGATGGATTCAGCAAGGAAAGATCCACTGATACACTCTGTATTTGTTACACAAGGATATGGCTAAATACATGAGAAATGGCTCGATGCCCAAAAGGATTGTCACTAGGGAATCATCATCAATATTACTCAAAGCCTCTCATGAAGAGCTCCTACTTTCCAGAATTCCCTGCCTGACCTGGCCATCTAGCAGTAGAAGAGTAGATTCAGTATGCATAGTGAGCTGGCGTGGATAGACTACCAGCCTGGGGTCAGGAAGATGTGGCCTTATGCACTGACTAGCTGGGTGGTGGCAGGTGAGGCACTCTGGGACTTTTCTTTGGCTCAGTTTCCTCATTGTCAAGTGAGGAAGTTGATCTTTATTGTTCATCTTCTAGGTCTAAATCTCTGGTCCATGTGATCTTGTCCATCCTACCCCAAAGAGGTGAGGAAATTACTTTGTTTGTAATCTCAGAATAAGTAGCGGACTTTATTCTAGGTCTTCTCTGGGGGAGATAATTATAGAGACTGAACAAAAGCCCCTGATGATGTCTCCTGTTTAGGTCCTAAGTATCCACTGCAGGGGTTTCCTTGAAGTTGAGTGAGCTGCTTGCTGCTCCTGGACGTTGTGATTCTTCTCACACATTCTATGTCTCATCTTCATGCCCTTGCATAGACTCTACCTGGAATTACCCTCTCCAGTCTTAGTCAGGGATTGCTGGAGATTTGTCTTGCTAACTACAATACTTCATGTGCTGACTGGCACACTCAGTTCTTCATAAATGCTTGTTAACCTCAATTGAATTGAATTTGGTCACTCAGAGGTTCTCAGCTACAGCCAATTCAGTATTCCAATTCTACCTTACTCCAAAAACCAGGTTCTGAAATGATCGTTTCCAGTACTCAGGATCCCATAAACTAGAACTGGCTCTAGAAACTTCGAAATAAGTTAGTGCAATCTGTGCTTCAAGGGCAATCCTGTAATGGTTATAAATAAACCTCAGAAGAGCCAAAGGATGGGGATCTGCAGAAATGACTTTGGATGAGATGTCACAAAGCCACCACTCTACAGATCCTTAATCCTGGTTGTCAAAAGGACCAAAAGTAGTACTAATTCACATCTTAGGATTGCCTGTTTTACTCATGTAAAGTTTACAAGTCCAAAGCTACATCTCTCAAAATGGTTAACTCTCCAAGATTTTGTTTTGTTTTATTTTATTATTGCCTTTTATTACTAAAGTCATATATAGTTCATATATGTCAGCGATCAAACTCTTAATCTTTTTTTGTCTGTTATGCACCCATTTAACAGGCTGGTAAAGACTATGGATCCCTCAAAAACCATGTTTTTAAATTCATAAAGTAAAATACATAGTATTTTATAGGAAACTAATTATTTTAAATAGTTATCAGATTTTTTAAAATCATGAACCTTCAAAAATCTGCCCTTTAATTTTTTGACCTCAGGTAAAGAATCTCTGTCCTAGAGAGAATGCTGAATTCAGAGTCAGAAAAAGTGGAGTTTGAATCTTTCTTCAGATATTTGGACCTAAACCAGTCTGGGCACACCACTTAAACTATGTCAGCCTCAGTTTCCGCATCTATGAAGGTGAGGTTAGAGCAAAACCAAGTGTCAATAAGATCATGTCTTGTTGTTAATGTTTGCAATTTGGAAGTGAGAAAACTAGGTTTATATGATAGTTCTGCTATTTTTTTCCTGCTAGTTATTTCCTTCAGATCACTCCCTCTCTCTCTGATCCTCAGTTTTCCCTTTTGTAAAATGTGGTTGGACATAGTCCAACTCATAGTCTAAAATCATCTACAATGTCCTAGATAGACCATTGGGCCAGTCTTTGGCTGACTTACTGTAGCCCAGATGTCACTCAAGTGTTGGACTGTTGAGCTAGGCATGAAGAATAATGAAGTGACCATGAGGTCCCTCAAACTCAATTCAACAATGGGATGCAACACTATGATTTTGCTGGAACTCATTTCCTCTAGCTCCTGCTAGAAAAGTTCTGATACTTTTCCCCATTAATCCTCCTTTCTCCCCTTCCACTATATACTCTACCTGCCCTATCACATTCTGCTATTGAGGACATTGCTGAAAGTCACCAAACTCCAGAGGAACCTGAGATCCTGGTCTCCAAACTGCCAAGGCTTTCTAAAGCAGAGCTCTCTGGGTAAATCAAGCACTGTCTTATGGGAAAGGGATGCTAGGCACCAAAAAGCAGGGGTCAGGCAACACTAAGGAGCAAAACTTGCTCTGAAAATTTACCACATTGCAAAGGAATCTGTGAGACTGAAAACAATGGTTCAATGTACGCTTTGCACTGGCTATGCCTGGAGTGCATTCCCTCTTTACTTCTGCTTCATAGAGTCTCTCTTCCTTTAAGGCACTGTTCAAACACCATGTTCTACAAGAAATCTTTCCTGACCCCCCCTCTAATTGCTAGTGTACTCCCTCAAAAAAAATCTTCTATTTATTTTGTATTTATATGTGTATGTATTTAGCTAAGTAATATCTTTACTTATCCATATATAAAAATATCATAAAAGCTATGATACTACTTATAAACAAAACTATACATAAATAGCTACTACGTAGTATTTATATATAAGACATGAAGGGTAGTTATCATGCTATGCTCTTTTTGGCTTTTTCCTTAGGATGCAAGCTCCCTTCAGATAGAGACTATTTTATTATTTATGTTCACATTCTCTTTTACTAGGACATAATGTATTCCTATTGATTATTTGTTTCAAGGGTTGATTGAGGTATAGACAATTTTTGTTGTTCATTTATTTCAGTCATGTCTGACTCTTTGTGATCCCATTCAGGATTTTCTTGGCAGAGATAATGGAGTGCTTTGTAATTTCCTTTTCCAGTTCATTTCACAGATAAGGAACTTAGGCAAACAGGGTGAAGTGACTTGCCCAGGGTCACACAGCTAGTAAATATCCGAGGCTGGATTTGAAATCAGGAGGATGAGTCTACCTGATGACAATTCTGGTGCTCTATGCAGGTGTCCCCTGGGTGTCCATGGACCATATCAATCCCAGAAGGTTATTGTGATAGCCAGCTGTGTGAATGTAGACAAGTCAGCACACTTCTCTAGGTCTCAGCTTTCCCTTCTTTAAAATGGGAATAATATTGTTCTACTTACTTTATAGGATTTTGGCTTTCTCACATTCATTTATTGCTCTCAGTTTTGCCTTCTGAGGCCAAACAGAACAAATACAATTGTTTTTCTATATGATGAATTTTCAAATAATAAGCAACATTTATCGGGACCCTGATCTTTACTCCCTAAGTATTCCCTTCTGCTCGATAAACATCCCCTTTTCTTCAAGTGATCTTCCCCTCACATGGCTCTTCATGATCCCTTTTTGGCTCTGCTTTGGATGTTCTGGAGATCATTAGCACTTTCCCAAACCACAGCACCTTGAATTGAGCATGCTTTTCTAGATGAGATCTGAGCAGGGCAGGGAACAGCAGAGTTATTACAGCAAAGGGCTTGAGTCAAGAAGCCAGGATTAGGCCTCTGACTCCACACTGGAAGCCATGAGGTTAGCAATGGCAATCCACCTGACCTCCCTTCACTTCATTTGCTGCCTCTGTGAGATCAGGAAGCACATCACTGTGCTCTCTTCTTCACTCGTTGTAAGGAAAGGGCTGTATCAAAAATAAAGTTACCTCTGAGAGGAACCAGACTTGTTCCTCTTGGCCCCAGAGGGTGAGATGAGGTTTAATGGAGAGAATTCACAAGGACGGACTTTGAGGAATGGGCTACCCCAGGACGAGTGGGTTCCCCCTTAAGGGAGACCTGCCTCCAGCAGGTGGATGATGGCTCATTGGGATCTCAGATGTCCATGAAACGAAATTCTGGGGGAGGAGAGGAAGGGTTGGACCAAATGTCAAGGATTAGTAAATTACATTTTTACTAGTTGTATTAATTTATCAAAATCACTTAGAGTATATTGGAGTTGATAATAGTACCAACCTCCAAAGTTATTGGGAAGATCAAAGGAGGCAACATATATAAAACCATTTGCAGGACACAGAGCACTATATTATAATCATTGTTGTTGTGGCCGTGGTGGTCATTGTTGCTGTTGCTGCTGCTGCTGTGTTAATAATAAATAATGAAAATAGTTAAAATTTATATATCATGTGCTGTGTGCCAGGCACTGTGCTAAAAACTTTGCAATTACTATTTCATTTGATCTTCATGAAAACTCTCTGGGGTAGGCGCTGTTATTATCCCCATTTTACAGATGAGGAAACTGAGGCAAAGAGGGTTAAATGACTCGCTCAGGGTCACATAGCTAGTAAATTTCTGAGGTTGAATTTGAACTCATATCTTCTTGACTCCAGACCCTGCGTTCTATCTACTTAGAGCACAGATGTTTGCTCAGGTCAGGGATCTGAACTTTGGAAGCCCCTTTCAATTTTATTCTATGATATAAATGAGCTATGGTGATTAATAATAATAACCTTACCTACCTTCTGTTTTTGAAGTAAAATAGCTTCAGGGGAAAAAAATATATAGGGCAGACAATTAGTCAAGACAGCGGCCCCATGCAGCCCTTCACATCGCACACGGTGCAATTAGACCAGTCATCACTGACCATATCCGTATCTCTTTATCTAGTTTTACCCATTTTTGATGGTCTGAACTCATGTCCCCATTATTCATAATGAATGGTGGCTTTTTGGAAAAATATTCAGGTTTTAAAGGCTCTGAGGCTGAATTGTAGCCTATAAATCTCTCCACTAGAGCACTAACCTCCATGAAAGATAAGTTTCTCTTCACTGGCCTAAATCGGCTGTCAAATACCGGAGGACCTACATCTCAGTCAATATATTTTATCTTTTCAAATTAAACCCTCCTGTAGTGAACCAGATAAAAATGATTTAAGTAGTTGGATAAACATGATTCTACCTAAGCTTCTAGGTTACATTTTATTCAAATAAATGTTCTTCTGAATCTGTATTTTTTTTAATTCCAAGGGCTGTGTCCTACCATTGATGAACGACCATTATTGAATAAAAGTAAAGAAAAATGAGCTTGCGTTGCCCTTGCTGCAAGAACTTTTTGCATCAGTCATAAAATGAGTCCATGTCCATGGCTTGTGGTCTGCATGAATGTGGACTTACGTTGCAGGAATCCAGTCAAAGGCACAGTGGGGTGAGGAGCCATGTACAAGGAGGCAAGGAGCATGGTGGTGAGTTTGACTTCGGCTGCTTACTAGCTGTGTTCTCTATCAAGTGATATTACTCATCTGCCTTTAAATTTACTCTTTTAACAAAGAATACAGTTGAGTTAGATAGCATCTACAACTCATTGCAGTCCTACATCTTTATTCTCTCTCCTCATTAATGGTAACACCCTCTTTCTGAGATTTTATACACACAGGCACATACACACTTGTCACTCACACACACTCACACACTTACAACATACACTCACACACACTCTCACCTGCACACTTTAATATTCCAGGCTAATCTATGAAACCTTCATAATGTCCAGTTCTCTAAGTTTTCTTCAAGGGAACCTGCCATATATTTTTTTCCTACTCTCTAAAAAGAAGAAATGGACATAAAGATTTAGACTTGCTATAATGGGGGAGGAGAAGCCAAATACCATAATTTTCAAAGCTATCTAAATTTGGAATCAGCTTCCTCACAGGTAGTGGTTTTCCCATCACTGAAGTTCTCCAAGTAATATAGGGATGACACCTTGTCAGGAAAGTCAGTGTGGAACATTAGAAAACATGGTAGACTTGGGATCAAGACAGACCTGAGTAACTGTCCACTATGATGCATAGATTTGTGTGATCATGGTAAGTCTCTAAACTCCTCTGCCATCCTCATTTTAAACTAGGCATTATATTTGAGGCATCCACACAACATGATTATTGTGTGGAAGTTACAAAAATTTCACCAGTTTCAAATTAAAAAAAATTCACTAAGTGGCTACTATGTTCTAGACATTGTGGCAAATACTGGGGGAAATGATCAAAAGAAAGTCTCTTGCAAACAATAGGCTCATGTTCTGCTTGGAGGATGCATCAATCATAGAAAGACACATCTCCATTACTCACCACCACAGTGGAAATGGACCATCATTTTATCTTTCAAAATTATGATCTGTTCATGTCTAAAATAAGGAATTGACTTTGATGGAATTCCAGATCCCTTTCAGCTCTGAATCCTATGATCTCTAATAGGTTTGAATCCCGGATATGACACATTAGCTATGCTATATTGTAAGTGTTAGAGTCTCAGCTTCCGTATTTGTTTAATAGGGATAAATATACCTCATGTCTATGATTAGGAATTTAGGAAAGTCCCTTGCTTTACTTAGAGTATTATTGGAATTGAAATATCTGATGGGGGCTGATCAGACCAATACAAGTTCAGAATGTTCTCTACCTGGGTATGTGGTGTAAAGATGGCTCTAAATTTACACATCTCACATTTCTTTTGAACTACTGAAATTATGCTTTGTTCACAGAGTATAATGCCTTCTATGATGAGGGCATACCACTCTGGGCACTTCTGTGCCAGTGTCTCCAATGTGGCATTCAGCCCTTTCTGAAGTTACACTGGCTCTCAGGTAGATGGACATCTTTAAGGTAAAGGATCAGTCTATTAAGGACTCTGGCAAGAATCTTTTTTTTCCCTTTTGGAGGGCAGTTGGGGTTAAGTAACTTGTCCAAGGTTACAAGGCTAGTTTTTTTGTGTGGGTGTTAAGTGTCTGAGGGCGCAGCCAAACTCCGGTCCAGCCACCTAGTCACCCTGGCAAGAATCTTAAAGAGAGTCTCCTCTGCCTCCCAGCCCTCTGTAATTGTCAAAGGACAACTTATTTCCTTTATCTTTATAGAGATAGAAAATGGGGGCATCCTTGAACTCCTGGGAAATAATCTCCTCTTGCCATATACCCCAGAAAATTGTAGACAGCTTTTTAACGAACAATGAACCCTCTCCCCCCCATATACACACATCTCTTGGAAATGTCAGCTGAAATAGAATGCGCACAGGCACTTTGCCATGTGAGATGAGGCAAATGGCATTCAAAATCTCTTCTTCGGTTTGAGGTATACTTCAGCTTCTGGTATACATTCAATGGTTTCAGCATTGATTGATCATGGGTTACTGAGAACACTATGGAAGTGTTCAACCCATTTTCCCAGGATTATATCTTTATCACTTATCAATGCAACTCCGTCAGCACTGAATAGTTGATATACACTATATATCTTTGACCCATAAATAACCTTAAAGGCATGATAAAAGCACCTTGAATTGTCACTTTCAGGATAAAATCGAATTTCATTTGTGTTCTTACTGGACCAAGAATCCTGTATCTTTCTGAGCTTCCCTTACACTTTAATTTTGATGAAGCTAAATGCTGCCATCTTAGAGACAGGTGTACTATCCTGCTGGTAAACACTGTGGAGGTTTTTTGTTGTTTTTTATGGTTTTGCTTTTTGGTTTAATGGTTTTTTTAATTGCCACATAACTTTGATCAAAATCATCTTGATGTGTGTCAGTGTTCTGGTCCATATGAGTAAATGCACTGTATAGCAAATCTCTGAAAACTGCCCCCTCCTTTTCTGCTCCACTGTTACCCACTGTATTGTCTCAGCTTTCCCTCCAATTTATCAACTACCTGTTCATGCTTGGAGAAGCACTCTAATCTCCTGACATTGAGTCTTCTGGTAGTCCTCTTGCCTCAGGCACTGTTTTTATTGAATGTTAATATTTACCTTGGAGAGGATAAGTCTATGATCAGTCCAGCAATCTGCATCACACATTGCCTTCTTCACTCTCACATCGTATCTCTTTAAAAGATGTCATAGTCTATTAATTCCCAATGTTTACTGAAAGGGTGCATCCATGAAGTTTTATTGAATTTAGGTAAATGGAAGACAGTGTTGGTGATGAGAAGATCATGAAAACCATAAATCTTCTGTGGTAAATGACCATTGTTCAGTTTCTGATTCTAGTCTTCCTAAGGATTGATTCCTTGTCATTTTTTTTTAAATCTGTGACTACTTTTCCATTAAAGTCAGCCAGAAATATCAGCTTGTCCTCTTTTGGCATGTTTATGATGAAAGTCTCTAGGCCTCACAAAACTTTTCTTTATCTTCACTAGGGTTCATCATGGTCGGGACATAGACACAAATGATGATGGCATGGAACTTTCCTGCAAGTGGCAATCACATTGTCATGAGCTTGTTCACTCCTTCTGATATGCATATAAGCTTATGGACTTGCTTAGTTCTCATGGCAAAACCTAAGCCAACTTCACAGAGCTCCCCTTCACCGAGACCACTCCAGAAAAATAAGCATCCAGTTCCAACTTCAGTAAGCGTATCTTCATTTGCCAGCTGTGTCGTTTCACTCTGGGCTGCTCTCTGGGTGTGTGATCTACTGAGTTCTCTTGCAACAAGAGCTCTTTGCTTTTGGGTCTCCGAGATTTCATGTTGTCAATAACTTTGATCACATTCCATGTGCTGATGGTGAATGGAATCATTTTTCAAAAGTTTTATCCTTTTATTTCAATCACAGGATGGGATCCCCACCTGCTACAGTAAACAGCACAGGGTTGTGTCAAGCAGTCCATTTTAGGGCACCTTTTCTAGGCCCTTCTTTACGTCAGAAGGTAAGCTATGACGTCCTTATCAAGTTTATTCAGATATCACGGGGGCTGCCAAACCCACTGCTCCTTTAGTCCAGTGAGAAGAGGGCCTTATGGCCTGGGTTTCTTGTGTGAAGAGTTGTAACTACAGCTACTGAGGTATCTGTGTCTGCCGCTTTGCCAATTGCCTGTTGCCACAAGGCTTTGAGGCAGGTAAAAATGTCAAAATGATACAGGTGATGTCTTTTAACTGGTGCATGTATTGAATTAAGAGAGGCACAGTTGCTTGAAGTCATCAGCTTCACTCTCTTTTCCAGAGTCATTGGAGTGAAGTGCCAAGACAGAAACCAGGACAGCTGGCAACGGCTTGGCATGCAGTGGATGACTTTGGCATCTTTGATGTTTCACCAAGCTCTAATTGCTTCACAGTTTCTGCTTCATCTGCCTTCATGGCTATTGGAACAAATTGTTCTCATACACATATTGTTGTAGATGCTTGAGGTAGACACCCCTTAACTCAAGGATGGGTTCAAGACCCCTTGCTTATTCCCAAACTGGTTTAGCCCATGTGACAAAATGGCTTACTTGGGAGGCTGTTGCAGTACCACGGCTTGTTGGAACCACAGGTAGGAGTTGGGTGAATCAGATGGACCACAGGTGGAAGGCAGCAGACCTCAACACACCCTAAACCCTGCCTGAGGGATTGTCATGAATATGGATCTATGCTAGGTATGTTGAAATACATCTTTTATCATTTTCCAGCTTCTAGTGACCTATCCTTTATATGATCACTTGACACTTTTTCTTATGTAGTCATTAAATTCAAATTAGTACTTTACAGCTAGGCCTCAAACTGCAATAATAATGAATCCCACAAAGTGGTCACATGTATGCAAATTCCCTCAGAACCTGTGATTATGTAAAATATTATCATGGGTTCCAATCCGATGGAAATATATAGTACATATGGTGGATAGATTGTCAGGCCTGAAGTGAGGAAGTCTCATAACCCTGAGTTCAAATCTGACCTCAGACACGTGCTAGCTCTGCGACCGTGGACAAGTTACTTAACCTTGTTTACCTAAGTTTACTCATCTATAAAATGGGATGGAGAAGGAAACAGCAAACCACTCCAATGTCTTTGCTAAAGAAATCTCAAATGGAGTCATGAAGAGTTAAACACAACTAAAATGACTGAACAACAAAATTCTTACTTTTGGGGACCTGGCTATATTTATTTGTACATCTACCTAACTTAGGTAAAGAGATTATTTTTGATATTAAGATCATTGAGGGTCATAAACCATATCATTTTTCTTATACTCAGCACTCAGGCCTGTTCCTTCCACATAATCAATCAACAAATATTTGTTAAGCACCTATAATATGTACCTAATATTGTGCCTTTAGCTCCTGGGGACACAGGTACAAAGAAAGCATCTCAGGCATTCATGGACATTTCAAATTTCAATCTTTGAATCTAAATAAATCAAACCACATGAAATCAGTGGTTCAATCTTGCCAGAAACATCTCCTGCATCTTTTTCCTTTTCTCCATTAACATCATAACTACTCAGTTCAGTTCCTCAATGCTCATTACACAGACTATTACAATAGCTTCTAAATTTGTCTTCCAGTTTCCAATGTCTACCCTCTCCTGTTCATATTCTGTACAATTGCCAAATTGATCTTCCTCAGCAAAATTCTAATTTTCTCACTCCCCAGAACTAGAAAAAGCATTGACACCTTATTGCCTCTTTGATAAAATAAAAGTTCCCTTTGTTGAGCATTTAAAACCTTCCAAAATCTAACTAGAAGTTCTCTGCTTAGACATTTGTCATCACTACTACTTCAGAGAACTAAGGCCTAGTCCAACTAGTGTACTTACTATTCCTCAGGGGAAAAATCTTCCACCACAATGCCTTTGTATAGGCTGTTCACCCTACCCATAGTACTCTTTCTACTCAGTTTCAGATCTTGGAATCCCTGGATCCAGTGGGGGCCCATTTGTCACCTGATTATTATTCAGACATTTATTTTTCAGACATCCAATCATTCATATTTTTCCACAAAAAAAATTTGTATTTATTTTATTTGTGTTCTGCATTATCTATAGACATGTATTCTTCTTCCCATAGAATTGAAGGTCCTTGAGAGAAGGCACTCTTTGAGTTTTTGTTTAAGTGTCCCTTGGGCTTAACACAGCAGCTGGTACATGATAGCATGAAGCTAATGCACATTTATATATCTTTGTTGAACTGAAGACAAAACTCTCATATTCATCTTTTTTTTTGCTTGTTTCAAAACTCTTCACTCTCATTCCTTTTCCAATCTTTTTTGTAGGTTAATTCAGGATTCATTCTGTGTCAAAATATTCACTTTTGTCTCTGTTCATGACTTTCTTCTCATATGCTCCAAGTTCCAGTCTATTTCCTACACAATAAAGGACATTGTCAAAATCTAGCACTAATTGTGTATTTTCATTAATACCTCCATTAAATTTTCCTCTTCTCCCCATCATCTTCAGAACTGTCGTCTATCTTTTGGTCAGTTCAAGTCCATTAAAAACAATATATGCTTCTGACTAGTGGAAACTGTGGGAATTTCTTGTAATATATTAACAATGAACTAGGGCTTTAAAAAATTTTAATAGCATGAAAAAGAGGTCATTAAAAAAGGTATGGTTAAAAACAAGCATAGGAACTATTGTGAGCAAATGTATGAAATCCACAAAGGAAAGAATTAGTTCTGGAAATGAAGAGAACTCTAGCTTGACACATCAGTGGGGGATATCAATAGGAAATGAGCTGTGGTCAATAACATTTTTTTGGCTTTTTGGGTGGGGCAGAGGAGGACAATTGGGGTTAAGTGACATGCCCAAGGTCACATGGCTAGTAAGTGTTAAGGATCTGAGGCCAGATTTGAACTCAGATACTCCTGACTCCAGGGCCAGTGCTCTATTCACTGCACCACCTAGCCACCCCCTAGTCAATAAGCTTTTAAGAGTAGATTTTCTTTGATCTGGGCAAGATAAAGAATTGTGGTATTTATACATAGGCTAAAATGTCAGAAGTAGAAGGGGCCCTGAATATCATTTTTTCCAACTACTTCTTTTTACTGGAGAGATAAAGTAGGGGACGTTAATTACCAAAGTAACCTAATAAGTTTAGTGAGGGATTCTGAGTCCTTACTTGGGCTTTTTTCAGATATGCACAACAACTCCTAATGATGAAGATAGCAATACGGTTGATATAATGGAGAAAGATGAAGACTTTCCCTGTGACTTCATTGGTATTAGAATTTCCATCTGAGGAAATTCCCTCTTCTGTGGCAGGTTTCCAATTACTATTCAGCTTTTAATCTTAGTGAATTATATCAAACAGTATGGAGTTAAATGACGTTCCCACAGTCACATAACCATTATGTGTCAAAGGCAAAACTTGAACTTAGATCATTCGTAATCCAAGGCTGCTGTGCCATGACAACTCTTGTATTGATAGGAGCAATTCATATCATTTCGTTTATTATGATTTTTAAAGCATTAGAAAAGGAACAACACAATTATGAAACTGTTAATGTAAGTGGATTGAACTTAAATATAAAATGGGCAGTTAGTAGAAGGAAGTAGAGTTTAGTGATATGATGTCTGTAAGACATCTATCTGAAATTAATATCCACAGGGAATTATGATAAAAATCTAAAATATTATGCACAAAGTGAAAGAAGAAAAAAAGAGGGGCAGAAATTATTATCTCAGACAAAGGAATAGTAAAAAAAAATATATGTAATTATAAGAGATAACAAGGAAAAATAGAGACACCATTAATAATGAATAAAAATAATCAATGTAAAACATATGTATGCATATATTGTGCTTTTTTAATAGTCATACAACTACTAAAATTTAATTGAAAAGAAGGGAGAAATAAATATCAATATAATATTTATTGAATATCTTAATATGCAACATTTAATACTTAGACAAATATAACAAAAATACAAGAAAAAACAAATATCTAAATAAAATTTTGGAAAACATATGCAATAGAACTTTGGTGGCTATTGGATGTGGTAATGAAGAGTATGTATAGATATTTACTTTGCAGGATACCCTTTTTTATATAACCATATGTCAGTGCATAAAAGATGAAGAAAACTGGGATATTAAACACATTCTGTGATGATCAAAAAATAAAAGAAACATAATCACTAAGCATAATGTGAAGAAAATATTTATAAGTAAATGGAATGCAAATCATATAATCTTAAAGGGTGAAACAATCAAAGAATAAATCGAAGCAACATAATTTTATCAAAGAAAAAGAAAACATAACAAGCCATGTGAGATGTTACCAAAGGAGTGCTGAAAGGGAAAAAAAAAGGTTGAACTCCAGAAACTTTAAACAACAAAAGCCAGAGACTAGTGACAGATAAATTTAAAAATAAACTGTGGAAAAAACACTCCATAACAGCAGTCAAAAATAATTTTAAAAATACCATGGCACAGAAACATCTGTGCATGGTAGTATAACATTCATTTAATCCAAGGGTAGCAGGGATTAGGGAAAGGAGCTGCAATTTTTTGGGGGTTGGGAATGAGGAAAGCTGCAGGGAACATTGGATATGGATTTTAGACTAAACACACATGCCATATGCTGCAATAAAATTCAAATTAATATGTTACCTAAATATTAAAAATATCAGATAATTTGTTTTAAAATAGAGTCAAAAGATAAATAGCCTTTTTCTGACTATAGCTGATGAAAATTCTTATGAAAAGTCATAAAATAAATATTGGAAATATTTAATTTAAAATTAAGTACTTTTGCATTATCACAATTAATGCATTTAGTATGCAAAAGGAAACAATCAACTGTAGTAAAATATCCAGAAAAATGTTGTTGATTAAAGTATAATAACAAAGATAACTTATACATATAATATTTTTGTACAAATGTTTACATGGACACAATGTACATATACATGCATGCATTGTAAGAATAACAGACATTCGGGGCAGCCAGGTAGCACAGTGAGTAAGAGCACCAGCCCCAGAGTCGGGATGATCTGGGATCGAATCCGGGCTCAGACACTTAGCACCCACCAAGAAACACCTGGCCATGTAACCTTGAGTAAGTTACTTAACCCCAATTGCTTAGGGGCGTCCAGGTGGTGCAGTGAGTAATAGCACTGGCCCCAGAATCGGGATGACCTGGGCTCGAACACGGGCTCTGATACTTAGCACCACACACAGAAATAACTGGCCCTGTAACCTTAAGTAAGTTACTTAACCCCAATTGCTTAAAAAAAACAACAAGAGACATTCCCCTAACAGTTAAAGATTCAAAATATAGGAAGAAGCATACAATGATGATAGTACACGAAAAATGAACAACCAAAAAAATATCTTAAAAAAAACAAACAAAAAATAAATAAACACAAATTGAAACAATTTCAAGGTTCCACTTAAAAGCCAAAAGATTGACAAGGGAACTAAAGAGGAAAATTAAAGTTGCTTGAAACACTTAAGGAAAAGAAGAAAACTGGAGCACTGTAAGTCATGTTGTGAATTGGTTCAATTATTTTGTAAAATAATGTGGAAATTTATTGGCTAAGTCATCTCCTTTTGACTCAGTGGCATTACTATGAGACATTTACCACAAGGAAGTGAAAGATACAGGGAAAATGCATATGGAAATAGAGAGTTTATATAGAGATAGATAGACATATATATGACTATAGAATCAGCTTTTGCTGTATTCATAAATATAAAACAAGATAAGTCCCCCTCAACTTGGCAATGACTGGCTGAATTCTAGTATAAGAATAGAATGGAATGGTATTGTGTGATGAGAAATGATTAATATTATGGATGTAGATAATCACCAGAAAAAAACAACTGATGCAGACTGAAATGAACAGAACTGGCAGGCAAGTTGCGATAATGTCCATAATAAATATATGAATAGAAACAACTTGGAAAAATTTTCAGCAAAGTAGTGACCAGCAATGACTTCAAATGGCATCAGACATACCTCCCATTGCTTCACAAAGAATTTAAAGATAAGAGATGCCAAATCAAGTATGCATTCTCAAAAAGAGCCAAAAGGGCAGTGATTTGTTTCACTTGACACTCTCTCTCTCTCTCTCTCTCTCTCTCTCTCTCTCTCTCTCTCTCTCTCTCTCTCTCTCTCTCTCTATCTCACTCTCTCTCTCTCACTCTCTCACTCTCTCTCTCTCACTCTCTATCTCTCTCTCTCTCTCTCTCTCTCTCTCTCTCTCTCTCTCCCTTCCTCCCTCCCTCCCTCTCTCTCTCTTTTTTTTTCTTTCTTTCTAGATGAAAGAGACTTTTCTTTGTCTCCTTTCTTACCTAGTCTTAATGACTGAAGTATGTGTTGACTCAGAGAAACTGAGACCTGGGAAAGAACTTAACTAAAAAGACCAAGATCTATCACTGCATCCATCTCTACTTATCCTGAACTATATCTGGCCACTGGACCCAGATGGCTCTGAAAGAGAGAGTGAGGTGGTGACTCTGTGAAGTCCTAACTCACTTAAATTCAATTCCGTTGCAAGTCAAGATGTCACCTTCCTGATGTCAGTGGTCTTCTTCAATAATGAAGGACAAAAACAACTAAAAGTCTCTGTAACTCCTAGGTGGTACAGTGGATACAGTAGGATAGGCCTGAAGTCAGGAAAACTCCTCCTTATGAGTTCAAATCTGACCTCAGACACTTACTAGTTGTGTGACACTAGGCGAGTAACTCACTTCACTCTGTTTGCTTCAGTTCCCGCATGTGCAAAATGAGCTAGAGAAGGAAATAACAGACTATTCTACTACCTTTGCCAAGAAAACACCAAATTGGGACACAGAAGTTGGACATGACTAGGATAAAGAACAATTTCTAATCCTGTGTTCTCTCCATTAAATCCCCTGCTTCCACCGAAAAAAGACTTTGATTTGAAATAATTGACAATTTCCTGGAAAAAAATATTTGAAGATGAAAGATGCTGGGGAAGATCTTATAGGCTATAGAATTAGAAAATCATAATACATAATACAGGCCAAGAGTTTTGAGCGATGTCAGGGGTCACATAGTCCAACTCTTTTATTTAACAAATGAGGAAATGAAGTCTGGAGATGACGAGATTCTTCCTAGATAATACAGTCCTTGGAAGCCGAAACTTTTCATTTCATAGCTTGTGTAAGAATTAACAACATGTGTAATCTAGGATCAGACTCAATCTGTTCTAAGTGAAGAAAAAAGCAAATTTACCAGATGAATGGGCCTGGTTCTTTCCTGTAATCTCTGGAATATTAGAAGCAGAGGATATAGCAATGGGAAAATGTTGCTTTTTAAATCATTTTTAGAATTATCATGGTGAGCCCTGTTACTACCAGAGTTACAAATTAAAATGATAATATTTTCCATGGGGAGTCCAAAGTCATTTTCTCAGGAACCCCCTTGGTTTCAGTCTGTGTTTAAAAATTACTCACACCTAATCAAAGCAGACAAGAGGAGGGAACATTTATCAATAATAAACCAGGAGATAAATTCTACAAAATGCTCAAAGCCAAACAGCAGACATGTAATTACTAGCACTGAGCCTAGGAGAGAAGGGAGTCTACTCCTGCTGGAAGGAGCTAATAGATAAGGCAGCTGCATGTTACTTTCCAGGAGATTGTAAATTTCAGGAAAAGAAAGAACTATGTGAAAAATTATGGCCCTTTGCTAAATCATTTGTTCAAGTTTAGAATTTAGAAAATATGAATCCATGGACAGGCAGAATGAGATTCTGCAATGATGGCTGGCCTTTACTATGTCAGTGAATGGAATAACCATTGGATTTGGCAACAAGGAAATCATTGATAACTTTGGAGAGAGCAGTTGGTTAGAATGATAAGGTGGGAGCTAGATTGTAAGGATTTGAGAAAATAGCGAGAGAAGTGGAAACACTAATAGTAATGATGATATTTATAATAGCTAACACTATATATAGTATGTCTATATAGCATACAGTAATATATAATAGCTATATGTGCCCGATTTTGTTCTAAGCATTTTACAATTTCACATGAACTGATCCTTACAACAACCCTGCAAAGTCAATGTTGTTATTACTAAAATTTCATATATGAGGAAACTGAGACAGACAGAGGTTAAGTGACTTGCTCAGGGTCATACTACTACTAAGTATCTGATGCTAGATTTGAATTCAGGTCTTTCATAATCCAGGTTCACCACTCTATCCACTTTGCCATTTAGCTGCCTGCTTTTGCAGAAGCTACAAAATCTGCAGAATATTATAGATGGATTTTGCAAGGATTTTAGCCAGAAAGGGCAGAGGAGATAAAGGTTCATATTTAGCAGGGATAGATGGATCAAGTGAGAACTGGGTGGGGGGCAAGGAAGACATGGGCATATTTTAAAGCAATAGGAAGGATCCAGTATGACCAGGAGAGTTTGAAAATAAGTGAAAAAGTGGGGAAAACAGGAGGACCAATCTACTGGAGAAGACAGGAAGATTGGTATCATTTGTGCATATGGAGGGGTTAGCCTTGGCAAGGATGAGGATCACTCCTTCATGTGAGAGAAGGATGAAGGAGAAGATGGTGGCAGAAGGCATATAAGATGAGGAAAAGTGGAGAAATGGGAGGTCACAGAGAATGCTCTCAGTTTTTTCAGTAACATAAGGTCAAATTTTCAACTGAGAAGATGGGGGTGGGGAGCCATGGGATGCTTTAAGAAGGATAAAAGGTTTGGAAGAACTGCTGTAGAGAACAGGAGAGAGGGATAACTACCTCAAAGCATTTTGCAGGTACAAAAATCTATAGAAGGACTTTACTCTTCTATCTAGTGATTAATTAATACTATTATCTACATTTAATTTACTTGTCATATTCTGGTCTGTATACATGTCATTTTCCCCTTAATAAGAATATATGCTTCTTGAGGGCAAGCTTTGGTTCATTGTATTTTTGTAGTCTGACACCTATCCCTCTGATAGCAGCTCCTCAATTAATTCTTGCCATTTTTTGTAGTAGTTTTGGTTGGCTAAATTGTCTTTTATTTGTTCTGAACAGACTCCAATCCATTAGGAAGGGAGGCTGTTTGGGTGATGGATAAATAATAGAGGATATTCTTTCATGAACTTTATATATATATATATATATATATATATATATATATATATATATAT
>NW_027186374.1:2480615-2482778 GCF_028583685.1 Petaurus breviceps papuanus | reverse complement strand
TATATATATATATATATATATATATATATATATATATATATATATTGAGAACATTTCTAGGTCTGACATTCTCTGTTCTAGCATGACCTTTTGAACAACATTGCATTGATTTTTTATTTGTTCTGTATGTATTCTACAATTGTACTTTTATGGCCATTTCATCTACTCTGGAGAACAAGGCTGTTTTTGTTTTTGTCTCATGTTGCTTTTATTCTCAAAGCCTAACATTGACTCTAGTTCCTGTTAAGTATTTAATCAATGGTTTTTGGTTCAGTTTTTAAAGTCTCTTACAGTTCTGACATCCTATACTTTCTATTTTAGGCTTCTCCTACATTTGATATTTTGTAAATGAATGAATAAATTAATGATTGAATGAAACATCCAAAATCTACACTAAGTCCTGGGGATACAAATAGAAACATAATTCCTCCTTCAAAGGAGCTCACCTTCTAAGCGACAGACAACCAATGGGGAAAGTTTTAGAGGCAAACAAGATGGAAAAGTCCTTAGGACACAGTAGCAGAACAGATGGCCATACTTTTCCAGTTTATAATTTCCAGTTATGCTGTAGCAGCAAGCACCCCAAGCATCCTCAGGGTTTGCTGCCACCACAGGTTCTTGGATCTGCTTTGATAAAGCAAAGCAAATCAAAATGGGTTAACAAGCTTACTTTAATGAGTCAGACATATATCGTTTACCTTGTTCAGGGGGAAAAGGTCAGCACCCCGAACTTCAAAGTATACAGGCAGAATTATCAAGACAGAAACAGATCAAGTAGACAGCTTTCCAAACTGTCCAGCCATTACATCCATACCAAATCAACATCTGGGTTTCAACATCTGGGTTTTTTAAAGCCAGGGGGCTCTGGACAACGGCTTCCCAGAATCCATATCAAATCACAGAACACTTCTCAAAGTGAGCCCCCAAACAAAGCTACACATCAGGGCTTATATAGCCTTCTCCTGGCTCAGAGAATGCAACAACCTTATTGACCCACTGGCCAATCAAAAAGTATCTACTGAAAAACAAGCCTCCCACCACAGGCTCCAGGTGCACTTTAGCCCAGGGGCAGGCAAGATCTTTAAGATTTACATTCCCATTACATATGCTGAAACATTTGACAGGACCAAGGATTTTGATAATGATAACTTTCTTTTCTGGGTCTTTAATAGATGTAACTGTAGCACCTGAAGGTACAGTCCCTAGCCTGCATTACCACAGGGGTTACTGTTCAGGATCCTGGTCCATCTCCGTCAAGATTGGAGAGGAGATAGGCATCCAGGTCATGGAGGCAGTTTTCCTTTCCTGGCCCAGGAAAAGCATCTTTTATCCCTCAGGGTAACCTCATTATTCATTTATATCTTATGCTCTTTCTCAATTCTTTTCTATGTTTTATGTTTTAAAATCCCTTCAAACTCATGTAACCTATTTCAATGTTAAGTTAATGAAAAAAGATGAGGGACCTTGGATGTTCAAACTATGCAACCCCTGCTTTTCAGCTCTCTTTTCTATGTGTCCATTATATTGTAAGCTCCATGAAGCAAAGAACTGTCTTTCTTTTTGTGTGTTTTTGTATTCCCCAAACTTAACAGAGTATCTGGCAAATAATAAGCACTTAGTAAATTCTTATTAACCTGACTCTGTTCACTGTCTTAATTAATTTGTATTAATTAATTAATCAATCTTAACAGATGAAAAAGAGAGAGGAGGGAAGAGAAACAGAGTGAGACAGAAAGAGAAAATGAGAGACAGACAGAGAGACAGAGACAGAGAGTGGCAGACACACACAGATTGGCAGAGAGACAGAGAGAGAGAATTTTAAGTATGTACCAAAAGTTGACAATGTCCTAATCTGATGTTTTTCAGAGGTGGTTATAACAAATGACCATATTATCTTTGTCACAGAATCACAGAAACTTGACATATGGAAACACTGGGATGAATTTAATCACATTCAATTTAATTAGATAAAAATAAGTCTTACATTTAGGTTAAAAAACCAACTTCACAAGTACAGGATGGAGGAGGCATGATTGGACAGCAATTTCCCTGTGAAAGATTTGGGTGATTCCATCACCTGTATAGGTAATGTGAGTCAAAAGTGTGATATAACAGTTAAAAAAACCCTAAATCAATATTTGAGTTCATTAAGGGGGGGGGGGG
>NW_027186374.1:2476135-2480605 GCF_028583685.1 Petaurus breviceps papuanus | reverse complement strand
TAAAAAAACCCTAAATCAATATTTGAGTTCATTAAGGGGGGGGGGGGTTAGGGCATGCAAGGAAAAGAAGTAATCATTCTGACGACATATTTTGCCATGTTCAGACCATGTTTAGAATAACTTCCTTCAGTTATGGGCATCACATTCACTCCCTAGAGAGATATAACTTGTTGCTATTATGAATTTATGCATTTTCAGATTTTCCCTTCTATGAAATTCCTTGCTTTTATAAGAAGATATTTGACATCAGGGAATTTTTATAGATATGAGAGTTTGCTTGTTTCAATTGGAAAAATAAAATACAATTATGACTCTCCCCTTCAGAAGTGAATGCATGTGGCCCATGGTGGCAGAAGGCAATGTTCTGATAGGAAGAGAAAGAAGAGATGTCTCAAGATATGCCAAGCAGACAATACATCATCAGCAGCTTATATATAAGCTTATAAACTAGCTTTAGAGGTCAGGCACTAAACAGCTTACAGGGATTTTATTTGCACAGAGATTCATTTAGAGATTAAGCAGGAGACTTTGCAAAAGCCAATGGAAACATCTTTATAAATGAATATAAAGCACATTTGTGCTTTTTTAATAAAAAACTTGTCTGGCTTTGAACTGTGGCCCTAAGTTAATATAAATAGGTCTGTTCATCCTAGACCTCTGCTCATTCCAGCCCTCTCCTGTGGTGGAGATTTTATTACTCATATGACAAATCATGGACTTCAAACATTGTGAAACATGCCCTGATTTTATTAGCAAAATACCCGCCTATGTGATAAAGGACAATCCATTTTGTTCCAGAAATATTCTGCCATAATGTTGTGGGAGGTGTTGGTCTGAGAACAGAAGGCTAGACATGGAATGGACAAGAGAGCACTGAAAAGCCTTAAGAGCAGGGAAATGAGAGCTCAGAGGGACCTTAGAATAGCAGCTAGAGAGTGTGGGACCTTAGAGGAAAATCAGGACAGGAATACGCATAGATTCCAACTACTCTTATTGAGATAAACAGTGGTGCTCAGCTATTGTTATTCTATAAAACTTTAAAAACGAAGCATGACTTATAATGCATTTAAAGAGTATATATGAAAGATATTTTTAAATGTATTACACAGAAATAGATAAAGATAGACAGATGGAGAGAGAGCACCAGAGAGACAGAGACACAAAGAGAGACAGACAGACAGAGACAGAGACAAAGGAAAACAGTGGGCACGTATATATGAGAACCACCTCTATCTTTCATTTGGCTTCATCAAACTGCCCACCCCTTTTCTCTCCTGTGAAACTCCTAGACCCTATTTTATTGATCCATGGTAGTTTCACTTGGTGCCTCCGGTATCTTCATCTTTCATAAGCCTTAATCTTCCTCAATATGCTCAGGCACTGCCCCACAGTCAAACCCTACAGAAGGCACCAGGGGCTAGCATTGTCATTTTACTCCAAAGACATTCTATTTCATTCCCATGGTTTGATCAAAGGAATATCCAGCCCTTCCTCCTCAGTCCTGCTTCTTGGAAACTTTCACTTTTTTTAAGGTTCAGCACCAGTGGTCTGTCCTGAGAGCTTCCTCTGCATCTTCTTCCATCCTAATTCTGATCTCTCCCCTGAAATGATTTTTAATCACCCATAAACATGCATGTATGTGTGTGTGCATGGATGCATGTATCAGTTTATTAATCGGTGTACCCACCACTCGCATGCAAGTCCCTGAATTGTAGATACTAGTTCACTGTTGTCTTCATATTTCCATTACAAGGCACACTTACACCTAATAAATGCTTGGTGAATTGAATTGTCATATTGATGAGGAATGTTAGCAATAGAAATCAAATGATAATTGAATGTCAGCACCATGTTATTCTTTAAAAATCATTTAGTCCAGACATTATTTTAAACTTGAGGAAAGAGGCCCCAAGCACAAAATCTCCATGGCCAAGTTCACAGTTTGAACCCAGAGCAGTGCGAAGAACTCCAGGCTCTTTGGGGGTGAGAGAAAGCTCTGCCAATTGAGCCACATCTCTTGCCTTTGGGACCTCAGAGGTTCAAAGGGAAGAGACCTCAGGCTAATCCTCAATGAATCATGTAAGATGTATGCTAAATATGTGGATTAAAAAGCACATTTGTGTTGATACCAAGAAGGCTTTGGTAAAGTAATCGAGAAAAGGGAATCTGCCCTGAAAGCAATTTGTCTAGGACTTGTTTATGACACCTTTCATTAAGGCAGGCAGAAAGAAGAATTAGGGATGGGGTTGGGGGATTTAGACTTGGAATGAGAGAAGAAGGATTCAAATCCTGCCTCTACTATTTACTAACCAAGGACTTTAGGCAAGTCAAGTTAATAGACATTTATTAAGTGCTTACTTTGGTCCAGTCACTGAGCTACCTGCAGGGAAGAAAAGTACAGGCAAAAAGATAGTCCCAACCCTCAAAGAGAGTATATTCAAATAACAAAGAGCTCAAAGTTGTTAGGAGGAAAAGATCCAACAGGTAGGAATGAAGCCCAGAGAGGAAAGGAAACAAGGATGGCCTGGACTTGTTGATGGTGAGATCTAAGGCATGTTCATACCTAGAATTGACATCTTTCTCCTGCTTCTACTGACTTTGTCCCCTCTCCTTTCACTGTTGCCTTTGGTAAAAGTGTGTGTCATTTGCCATCACATTAAAAAATGTGATAAGATTCCCCCTATGAAAATGTCCTTTAGATAGATCTTCTGGGGTAATTATCATGGCTAGTCATTGGCTTCTTTTTATTTTTCATTCTGTTACAAGGAGGTATTTGGCTAGATGAGCTCTGAGGGCTCTTGCATCTTTAAATCAATGATGTCATGAACATTCATCACACTGAATAAACATTTGTCATGTACAACAAAATCATGGGACATTCATCAAATAAGGAGGAAGGTTTTTGACTATCTAGACTATTCTAGACTATAACCTATGATTGACTTTACCCCATAGAAACTTGAGAATCCTGTTTTCAGTTATTTCACCATAATTCACAAAACAATGCAAAGGGACAACTTGTCTTCTGTGTATCACCACCATTTTCACATTGTGGAATTTATATGATTTGCTACTAAGAATAAAAAAATACAACGCCTTTGTACTTATTGCATTTTAAAAGTCAGGAGTTCTTAATCTGGAACCTCTGAACTTGTTTTGTTTTCTGTGCAAAGAAATCTTCATCTTATTCTGTACTCCTATCTCTGATTATGCATTCTAAATCTATATTATCTGCATCTATTTATCTATATTTCCATATAATACATTTCCATAATAATTCAATATATTCTATTTTATACATTTAAAATCATTATTTTAAAGAAGGTTTCATGGTCTTCATTAGAGGGCCAAATATGGCAAGTGCTATTATTATCTCCATTGTACAGATGAGGAAAGTGAGGTTGACAGGGGTTAAAAAGGTGGATTTGAACTCAACTTTCCCAACTCCAGAACCTGTACTATTTAATTGTCTTTTAAGAAGTTTTAAGGGCCAGCTAGGTGGCACATTGTGAAGAGCACCAGCCCTGTAGTCAGGAGGACTTGAGCTCAAATGTGGTCTCAGACACTTAACACTTTCTAGCTGTCTTATCTTGGGCAAGTCACTTAACTCCAATTTCCCTGCCTTCCCCTCCCCAAAAAGACAAAAAAAGAATTGTCTAATCTAAATAAAACAAGATTTGTCGAAAAAAATTAAATCACTTTGCATCATTTCAAATGCTAAACCTTATTCTTTATCTTTCATCTTTTGAAAATTATAAATATTGTAATTTTTGATCTATAGCCATCCTTTTCATCTATAGTTATATTACCTATATGTCTATTGAACCTATCTGTTTCCTATTTGTCACACTGGAGGAGGGATGGAAAAGGGCCATCATCACCCAAGAACTTACCCAGACCTTGTTGGTCTAGAGTTCTTCAAGGTCCCAGTTCCAAGGGTTGAAACAGACACATGAATACTCAAATATTATTTCAGTTAAAAAACTTTGAGCTTTAGTTTATAAAAGAATAAGATCTGGACTACGTGTATCAACTTTTACAATTAATATATTTATTTTCATATCTACTTTCAAATCACTTAACATTTACTTGTTGAGACCCTTTGTTTGCTAGGAAACAGTCCACTTTAAAATGAGAAAATTATTGGCAGTCAAGGATATTAATCACTCTGTGGGGATTTCCTTGAAGGCCAAACATCAATACGACCTTTAATAGAGACTTTATAAAATGTCTCTCCTGGTTTTGATTGAAGCCCTCTAGTGATGGTGGCCAACCTCTTCAGTTCTAGGCCATTATAATTTAGGATAGCTGTAATTGCTAGGATGCCACCCCTCCTTCATATCTGACTGGAATGAGATTTTTTGATGATTTGTATTCTTTTTAATTTGGTATACAAGGACCAGGGAAAATGAGGGGATACAGCCTTTCTTTCTTTCTTTCTTTCTTTCTTTCTTTCTTTCTTTCTTTCTT
>NW_027186374.1:2461447-2476125 GCF_028583685.1 Petaurus breviceps papuanus | reverse complement strand
TCTTTCTTTCTTTCTTTCTTTCTTTCTTTCTTTCTTTCTTTCTTTCTGTCTTTCTTTCTGTCTTTCTGTCTTTCTTTCTTTTTCTCTCTTTCTTTCTCTCTTTCTCTCTCTCTCTTTCTGTCTCTCTCTTTCTTTCTCTGTTTCTTTCTTTCTCTTTTTCTTCCTTTCTCTCTCTCTCATTCTTTCTTTCAACATTTTTAGTAATTAAAAAATAGTGCCCTTCTGAGCATTTTTCCGCAGTGTAAACATTCCCTCTTCCTTCATATCATCCACATATTTTTTAGATTTCAGACTATTCATATTTCTGATTTCTGTCTTTTGGACAATGTCTAACTTACCAATGACCTTGTGAAATGCAGCACACTGTAGCACACAGTAGTCCATTTAAAACTTGGTGACATATTCTTCCTTAGGTTCCCATATCATTCTGCTGCCTCTGAGTGAGCTTACAGTCTATCCAGCTCTTTTTTCAGAGCAGCAATCACCTAATTATGCCCTTTGAGTCACTGGCAAATGCCACTTTTATGATACCACACTGCACCTACTCTTCCAAGACTCCTTTTGGTCAAGAGAATGAGGGAGGAGGACAACTTGTCAGGGTGACCTATGCATTATGGAGCAAATATATGACTATGGGTTACGGCTTCATGATGTCTCCATATTAGGACTTTGTATCTGCATGGCCAAAGCAAGAAACAGATTAAATACCTCCTGTGTGCAGAATGGTATGTTTGGATATAGGATACAAGGAAAGAAAAAAACAAAAACAAAAACCAACAAATCAACGACACCAAACCAAAAAACCCGCATCTTCACAACAAAACTGGGTGAGTTGATTTGGAAGGTAGCAATTTCCCACTCTGGAAAATCTGGATGGCCCACTGGTGAATGTGTTGTATCAGGGATGCTTTATGAAATGCAGATGGAACTTAAAAGTTCCCTTAAACTCCATCATTGTATGATTTGATGATCATCCTCTGTGACTGGAAAAAATTATCCTAGAGGAATATTATACTAGAGAACAATGTCTAATCCCATGGAGATGTATGCTTCTTGGCAATCAACTACATGGAAGTGTGTGTGTATTTTTTTTCTTTTTTTCCCAAATGCTTTATTAACTTCTGATTTACATCATTCATTTCTGCCAGATTTTGAGTTACAAATTTTCTCCCCATTTTTCCCCTACCCACTGCCCCAAAATAGCAGCCCACGGCATATCCCCTCCTCCAATCTGCTCTCTCCCATACTTTCTCCCATACCCCTTTCGACTTTCAAGGGGATCTCTATGCTCCAACGCCTATATATTTTATTACCCAATTACATGTAAAATAGTATTAATAATAGTATATATATATATATATAAGCATTTGATTTTAAAACTTTGAATTCCAGATTCATTCCCTTCCTCCCTTTTCACCCACCCCTTAATGGGAAGATAAGCACTTCAGTATAGGTTGTACATGTGTGGCTAATGCAAAACAATAACATAGTAGACATATTGTAAAAGACGGACTATATTTCCCTCCCTCCTATCCCACCTCCCCACTTGTTCTATTCTCTACTTTGATCCTGTCCCTTTTCAAAAGTGGATGCTTCCAGCTTGCCCTCACTTCCATCATCCCCCCTCTCATCCCTTTCCCCCCTACTCTCCTATAGGGAGTATATTTACTCCTTTTTAGTGTATATTTCATTCCCTTCTCAAGCCAAATTCAATGGGAATAAGGTTGACCCATTCCCTTCTGCCTTCCTATTCTTCCCGTCCATTGTAACCATTTTCCCTTGCCTCTTCTGTATGAGTTAGTTTACCCCATTTTGTCTCTCCCCATCTCCTCTCATTGTATTCCTCTCTCACGTCCCAATTCCACCCTTTAAGTATCATCCGTTCCTGCCAAATTGCTCCCGTGCCCTCCATCCATGTACACCTGTACACATATATACACACATTCACACATGTATTCATATGCCCATATACCCTCACATATAGACATATATATTTCTATTCTCTTCAACTACTGAGAAAGGTTTCATAAGTTACAATTATTGTTTTTCCATATAGTAATGTTAATAGTTCAACTTTGATAAGTTCCTTATGAGTTCCCCTCCCCGTCTACCCTCCCATGCCTCTCCTGCCTCTTGTATCTGAATGTCAAATTTTCTATTCAACTCTTTTTTTTTCAGCAAGAATGCTTGAAAATCCTCCATTCCACTGAATGACAACATTTTCCCCTGAAACATGATACTCAGGTCTGCTGGGTAGGTGACTCTTGGTTCTAATCCCAGCTCCTTTGACCTCCTGAATATCATAATACAAGCCCTTCAATCCCTCATTGTAGAAGCTGACAGATCCTGGGTCATCCTGACTGTGCCTCCACAACATTCAAATTTTTTTCTTCCTGGCTGCTTGTAACACTCTCTCCTCAATCTGGGAATTCTGGAACCTGGCTATAATATTCCCAGGAGTTTTCTTTTTGGGAACTTTTTCAGGAGGTGATCGGTGGATTCTTTCATCCTCTATTTTGCCCTCTGGTTTTAAAACATCAGGGCAGCTTTCCCTGAGAGCTTCCTGGAGGATGACCTCCAGGCTCTTACTTTGATTATGGCCTTCAGGCAGTCCAAAAATTTTTAAATTATCTCTCCTGGATCTATCCTCCATGGCCCATCCCATGAGATACCTCACCTTGCCCTCCACTCTTTCACCTGTCTGGATCCTATCAATAGCATCTTGATTTCTCACAAAGTCATTAGCTTCCACTTGTTCCAATCCAACTCTGAAGCATTGATGCTCCTCAGAGAGCTCTTGAGACTCCCTTTCCATCTGGCAAATTCAGCTTTTTAAGGCATTCCTCTCCCCACTGCCCCTGTGAGCCTCTTTTGCCATCCCAGCCAGTCTGTTTTTTAAGGTGTTATTTTCCTCAGTCAGGCTGTCGATTCCCACCTCGCAATTTTCCTGCATTGTTCTCATTTCTCTTCCCAATTCTTCCTCCACTTCTCTTATCTACCTCCCAAGGTCCTCTATGGCCTGCAACCAGCTCGTATTTTCCTTTGAAGATTTTGGTGCATGAGTTCTGGCTTCACCGTCTTCCTCCCACTCCATGCCTTGCTGCTTTTTTCCCCAAAACAGGAGTGCAATGTTGGAATCCTCTGTCTGCCCTATTTACCCTGCCTGGTCATGTCACCCCTCAGTCACTTGACCCCTAGGCTTTTTGCCACAGTAGGACTCTGCCACCAGACAGGGGAGATTTCATCCCAAATACTTCGGTTTTCTCAGCTGCCAGAGGCATTAGATGGGTGCCCTCTCTGAGGTTTCCACATGCTCTGGCAAGCTGGACACATACCCCAAGACTTCCACCCTAGACTGCAATCCAGATCCAAGAAGGTTAAAGCAAGAGTGATTACCCATCAGACTGGTGGTTGGTCCCCCTACAGTCTGCAGGCCAGGAGCTGAAGCTGCTATGTGGCGCTGGCTGGCTGTGCTGGAGTCTCAGCGGCTTCTGGCCCTGGTGGCAAAAGCCATGCACTCCACTTACTGGGTCCCAAAGTCCAGACTGCACTGACCGCTCACATTGTCCTTCACATCTATGTGTTGATAAATCTGGAAATGGACACAGCTACTGCTGATCTGGAGTCCCTTAGGCCTGAGGCTAAGTCCTTGGCATGGGGCTGGGCTTGACTCCCAGAGCACTGCACTGGCAGATTACTACTGGCCTGCTGGGCTGTCCTTAGTGGGAGGTTAGCTTCTCTGTGTCATTTTGTTGGTTCTCCAGCTCCAAAGTTTGTTTAGAGTCCCCTTTTTACATGGATTGGGGAAGGTGGAAGCCAGAGCAACAGGGAGGTCCTGCTTCTACTCCGCCATCTTGACTCTGCCCACGTATGTGTATTTAAGAGACAGACAAGCAGCCAGAGAGATACAGAAAAAGAGACAGACAGACAGAGAGAGAGAGACAGAGACAGAGATAGAGAGATAGACAGAAAGACAGAGACAGAGAGATAGAGAGATTGAAGAATTCTGTGTTTATAAAATAAAAACCTAGAATCATGAAATCATAGAGCTAGGAGTGACCTGATAGGCCATTTCATTCATCTAACAAAAGAATGGATTTTCTACTAGCAAAGTTTGCTAATCATTGCTTGAAGACCTTGAATGAGGGTGAAACTACTCTATTTTGAGGCAACCAATTTAACTTTGAGGCTGCTCTAAATTGGGGAAAGATTTTATTTTCTTATAGAACTCTGTCTGCAAACAAGTTCACACCCTTTTCCACATGACAGCTTTCTACAAATATGAAGACAGCTCTCATCAATACATTTCCCCCTCTCCAATTTTATTTTCTCTTCTCTAAGGTAAGCATCCTGAGTTCTTTCACTCGACTTTTCTATGGAAAATGAGTGTTTATAAGGGATGGAATTGAGACCCAAACTATTTGGAATTTTCTATCCTTTACCCTTTTCACTATATCCTATTCATCCTCAGGCTATTTAGGATATCATCTTTGCTTTTGTGATGAGTAATAGCTACCTACTACATTTCACTGTACCTCCCAAGGGAACTGTAGGCAGAAATGAGCACATACCTTGACATCAGAAATTGTCTTTAATAAACTGGATGGCTGTGCATGTATTTATGTGTGTGGGGTGGGGAATGAGTTCTAGACAGTCTTCAAGGTCCTTTCAGAAAAAAAAAAAATTTATCTCAAATACAGAGCCAGAAGAGACCGTGAAAGCCATCTAGCCAGCTGCCTCATTATATGAATGACACACGGAGGATACGGAGAGGTTAACCGATTTCCTGAGGTCACAGAGACACGAAGCCCACTCTGATTTTTTTTTTCTTTCATTTGTTTGGTTGTTTTTTAAATAGACCAATACCGTTCTCCCCTTAACATTCCTGTTTATATCAACACGCTAGAAGGTGATTCTTTGGCAGGTGTTAATTTCCAAATGATCATATGCAACTCTTCCTGAAGATACCTTTCATATCAATGTATCTAAGGACAAAAAAAACTTACAAAACTTGAAGAAAGGGGGCAGAGCCAAGATGACAGAATAAAAGCAGGAATTTGTTGAGCTCACACTCCAACCACCTCCAGTGCCTGTAAAATATGACTCCAAACCAATTTTAGAGCTATAGAACCGATACCATTCCAGAGAGAAACAAATCTCCCACCAAAAATAGCCTGGCAGTCCAACAGCAAGTGTCTATTGAAACAAGCTGGGAGCTGAGCACAATTCCACATGCCTTGACCCAGACTTATGGCCCAGACAGGGCAGAACAGACTTCAGGAGAATGAATCCCTGGCAGCTATTGTGGTTTCCAGACTTCTCAATCCATAGATGCCAAAGAGATAGTAAAACGTCAATGGAAAACCATATTGATGCAGAGTGAGACAAGAGCATGGTCTAGCCCCTGTCCCTGTGACGGCAGAGGTGACTATAGCTGCAGCTACTGCTTCTGCTGCTGCTTCCACCTCCAGGCCTACAGATTGTAGGGAGATCAAGCGACTGTCCAGAGGGCATGTTCAGGAATCTCTCTGCCGGAACTGGGGCAGGATTCTCCTGCTTTGCCCTGCTTGGATCTGGGTGACAGTCTTGGGTGGTGATCTAGAGTGAGGAGTGATGGTTCAGTGAAGCTTGTTCAGGATGTGGATACTTCTCTTCACAGTTTTGAGGCAGGAGCCTTGAAAAACTCTGGCAAAAACTGTGCAAAACCCCAGAAATTTGGGACACAGTACTCTCAACTCTGAAAGCAAATTTCTACCATGGCAAAGAGTTTTAAAATTACATAATTGACTGGCAAGATGAGCAAACAGAGGAAGCAAAATCAGAATATGGAATCCTTTTTTGGGGACAAAAAAGATCAAAACATAGAATCAGGAGAAGACAACAAAGTCAAAATTCCTGCATCAAAAGCCTCTAAGAAATATATGAACTGAGAGGCAGGCTGAGAAAGTGGAGCCTTGCAGAGGCAAGCCCGGAAAAGTCCTGATCAAATGAGGGAGGGGGGGGTCAAGGCATCCCACCAACCACAAGGGCCACTACCAGGCCTATCACCAAAGGGCTGGGACTTGAAAGAGCAAGGTAAAAACCAAATGCAGGGGCCCCTGTCCGGGACAGCAAATACTCCTGGGGCTACCACTGCATAGCCCAGAAATTAAAAAAAAAAAATAAAACCCTATCAGGACCTCCAAAGACCAGGATGACAGAGTGAACCCAACCTGCTCCAACCCCACCTCTGACCCTGAAAACATGGTAACTATTGCCCCAGGGCAAAACCCTCTACAGTAAAGGCTTGTGATCCCTAGAGGAAGGATGTGGCTAGGGTCCTGCCTCAAAATGGGTAGAAAGCAGACTACAAAGACTCTGGAGTCCTATTATCCTCAGAGGGAGGAAATTAAACAATTTAATCCTTAAGAATGAGTGGGTCAAACAAGAAATTATAGAAACAACTAGTAATTTCACTCAAGAGAACCATAATAATGAGACAACATACCGAAATTTGTGGGATGCATTAAAGGCATTTAGTTCTTAGGGCAAGGTTTATATCCCTGAGTTCATACATGATTAAATTAGAGAAAAGGGAGGTCAATGAATTGGGCATGCAATTGAAAAACATATAAAAAGAACAAATTCAAAATCGCCAATTACATACTAAATTAGAAATATTGAAAACCAAAGGAGAAATGAATAAAATTGAAATTAAGAAAACTATTGAATTAATAAATAAAACCAAGAGCTGGTTTTATGAAAAAAACAACAAAATTGATAGACCCTTAGTCAATATGATAAAAAAAAGAAAACCAAAATATGAGTATCAAAAATGAAAAGGGTTAATCTACCCCCAATGAAGAGGAAATCAAAACAATAATAAGGTATCATTTTTCCCAATTGTATGCACATAAATTTGACAATCATAGAGAAATGGATGAATATTTATAAAAATACAAGTTTCCCAGATTAACTAAAGAGGAAGTAAATTACTTAAATAAGCCCATCTCAGAAAAAGACATTGAACAAGCCATCAGTCAACTCCCTAGGAAAAAATCTCCAGGGCCAGATGGATTTACTTATGAATTCTATCAAACAGTTAAACAAAAATTGATTTGAATGCTCTGCAAAATATTTAGGAAAATTGGTGGAGTTCTACCAAAGTTTTTTTTTTTTTATGAAACAAATATGGTACTGATACTTAAATCAGGAGGAAATAAAACAGAGAAAGAAAATTATAGACCAAACTCCCTCATGAATATAGATGCAAAATTCTAAATAAAATACTAGCAAAAAGGCTACAGCAACTTATATCTAGAATAGTAAACTTTGATCAGGTAGGGTTCATTTCAGGAATGCCAGGATGGTTTAATATTAGGAAAACCATCAGTATAATTGATCATATCAACAATAAAACTAGCAGAAAGCACATGATTATCTCAACAGATGCAGAAAAGGCTTTTGACAAAATAGAACATCCATTCCTATTAAAAACATTAGAAAATATAGGAATAAATGAAGCCTTCCTTGAAATAATAGGTAGCATCTATTTAAATTCATCAGCAAATATTATATGTAATGGGGAGAAGTCAGAAGCATTTCCTATAAGATCAGGGGTGAAACAAGGGTGTCCACTATTGCCCCTCTTATTCAATCTGGTACTAGAAATTTTAGCAGTAGCAATTATAGAAGAAAAAGAAATCAAAGGAATCAAATTAGGCAAAGAAGAGACCAAGTTATCACTCTTTGTAGATGATGTACTTAGAGAATCCTAGAGAATCAAGTAAAAATCTACTTGAGACAATAAATAAATTTGACAAAGTTACAGGATACAAAATAAACCCACATAAATCCTTGGCATTCCTATATATTTCCAATGAAACTCAACAGCAAGAGATATAAAGAGAAATCCCATTTAAAGTTACTGTAGACATTAAAACATATTTGGGAATCTACCTGCCAAAACAAAACCAGGACCTATATATGACCACAACTACAAAACACTTTTCACACAAATAAAATCAGATCTAACTAATTGGAAAAATATCAATTGCTCATGGCTGGGTCGAGCTAATATAGTGAAAATGACAGTTTTACCTAAATTAAATAACATATTTAATGCCATACCAATTAATTTACCCAAAAAAACCTACTTTATAGAGCTAGAAAAATAGTAGCAAAATCCATTTGGAAGAATAAACAGTCCAGAATATCAAGGGATTTAATGAAAAGAAATGCTAGGGAAGGTGGACTAGCTATACCAGATTTCAAACTGTATCACAAATAGCAGTCATTAAAACTACTTGGTACTGGCTGAGGAATAGAGGAGTAGGTCAAATGAATAGATTAAGGAAATGGGATTCAGACGTCAACAACTATAGTAATGTATTGTTTGACAAACCCCAAGACCCTAATTTTTGGGATAATAACTCACTATTTGACAAAAACTGCTGGGAAAACTGGAATATAGTATGGCAGAAACTGGGCATATACCATTATGTAACACTATATAACAAAATCAAATCTAAATGGGTGCATGATCTAGGTATAAAGGTTGATACGGTAAGCAGTCTTGGAAAACAAGGAATAGTTTACCTGTCATATTTGTGGAGAGGGAAAGACTTTATGATTAAACAAGAATTAGAGAACATTATAAAATGTAAAATGGATAATTTCTACTACATGATACTGAAAAGTTTCTGTACAAAGAAAGCCAATATGACCAAGATTAAGAGGGAGGTGGGAAATTGGGAAAGAATTTTTACCACCTATGTCTCTGACAATGGACTCATTTCTAAAATATACAGAGAATTGAATCATATTTATAAGAATATAAGTCATTCCCCAATTGATAAAAGGTCAAAGGATATGAAGACACAATTTTCAGAGAAAGAAATTAAAGATATCTATAATCATATGAAGAAATGCTCTAAATCAGTACTTATTAGAGGAATGCAAATCAAAACAACTCTGAGGTACCACATCTCACCAGACAGATTGGCTAAGATGACAAAACATGAAAATGACAAATGTTGGAGAGGATGTGAGCAAATTGGAACACTAATGCATTGCTGGTGGAGTTGTGAACTGATCCAGCCTTTCTGAAGAGAAATCTGGAATTATGCCCAAAGGGCTATAAATACTTTCATATCCTTTGACCCAGCAATACCACTCCTAGGTTTATATCCCAAAGAGATCATAGAAGTGGGAGGAAGACCCATATGTCCAAAATGTTTATAACAGCTCTTTTTGTGGCGGCAAAGAATTGGAAATTAAGGGGGTGCCCATCAATTGGGAAATGGCTGAACAAGTGGTGGTATATGCATATTATGGAATACTATTGTGCTATAAGAAACGAGGAGCAGATGGACTTCATATTTACCTGGAGAGGCTTATATGAACTGATGCTGAGTGAGAAGAGTAGAACCAGGAGAAATTTGTGCACAATTACAGACACAACATATGTGTGATGACCAACTTTGATAGAGTGGACTCTTCTCAGCAATGCAGTGATATAAGTCAATCCCAAAAAACTCATGATGGAGCGAAATGTGTGCATCCAGAGAAAGAACTAGAACAAACTGAGTTTATATACAGATGGAAGCAAAATACCTGATCTTTTTCCTTTTCTTCTTTGGTTTTATGTCCTCTTTACCATTTTATATTCCATCTGATACAAGATGGAATTTTTAACCTGACTAATATATAATGTTAAAGTATTTACAGTTCCTATACTCGACTGTATACCACCATGGTGGGGGGGGAAGGAAGGGAGGGGGACAAAATGTGAAACTCAAGGAATAGAGAAATTGAATCTTTTCAACTAAAAGTAAGCCAATTATTTTTTTTTTAATGATATGAAAACTAAAAAAAATATCAAAAAAAAGAAATATATGAACTGATCGTAATCGATGGAGGAGCTCCAGAATGATTTTGAAAATCAAGTAAGAGAAGCACAGGAAAAAAATTTGGAAAGAGAAATCATAATGATGCAATAAAATCATGAAAAATAAGTCAACAGCCTGACTGAAGAAAACCATGCTAAAAAAAAAAAAGAGTAATTCAATTAGCAAAAGAGGTCCAAAAATCAAAGAAGAGAAGGATGCCTTAAAAATTATAATTGGTCACATGGAAAAGAAATTTCAAAAATTCACTGAAGAGAATAATTCCTTCAAAATTAGATTGGAGCAAATAGAAGTTAAAGACTTTATGAGAGATCAAGGTACTATAAAACAGATCCAAACAAAAGGAAAAAAAAATACAGGGCAATGTGAAATATCTCATTGGGAGAAACACTGAACTGGAAAATAGGTCCAGGAGAGAGAATTTAAAAGTTCTTGGACCATAGGAAAGTCATGATCCAAGAAAAGAGCCTAGACATTATCTTTCAAGAAAGTGTCAAGAAAGTTGTCCTGATATTCTAGAATCAGATGGTAAAAAAGAAATTGAAACAATTCACATATCTCTGCCTGAAAAAGATCCCCAAAAGAAAATTTCTAGGAATATTATAGCCAAATTCCAGAGTTCCTGTATCAAGGAGAAAATATTACAAGTAGTGAAAAATATACAATTTGAGTATTGAGAAAACACAATCAGGATAACACAAGACCTAGGAGCTTCTACATTAAGGGGACAAAGGGCTTGGGATATGATATTCTGGCATTCAAAGGAGCTAGGATTAAAACCAAGAATCATCTACCCAGAAAAACTGAGTATAATACTTCAGGGGAAAATATGGTCATTCAATGAAATAGATGGCTTTCAAGCATTCTTGTTGGGAAAACAAAACAAAACAGAAGAAAAAAAAGACCTGAACAGAAAATTTGATTTCAAATACAAGAAGCCAGAGCAGCATGGGGAGGTAAACAGGAAAAATAAATCACAAGGAACTTATTAAAGTTGAATTATTTACATTCCTACATGGAAAAAACGATGACTTTTCTCAGTATGAAGATAGTTGAAGGAAATGTATTTGTGTGTGTGTGTGTGTGTGTGTATACACACACAAACTATGGAAATGGTTTGTGTAACTATACATGTACAACCTATTTTGAGTTTCTTATCTTCCCAGTGGTGGTGGGTGAGGAGGGAAGAAGGGAAATAATCTGGAAATCTAAATTTTAAAAACAAATGAAAAAAATTTGATTTACATGTAACTGGGAAATAAGATATACAGGCCCAGGGGTATGGAAATTCATCTTGCCCTGTAAGAAAGTCAGGGGAGCATACAAGGGAACATAGATTGGGGTTAGGTGTATTCAGTATGCTTACTATTTTAGGTTGGGGGGTGGGGAGAGATGGGGAGAAAATTTGCAAATCAAAATCTTGTGGAAGTGAATTTTGAAATCTAGTAAATAAATAAATTTTAAAAAAAACCTTAAAAAGTGAGTGAGATGCCTGTGTAAAGTACAAAGACTTCTGTCTCTAATGGGAGTCTAGATAATGCCTTATCATTCTTAAGCTCTTAAACTTGGTATATGAAGTAGAAATCAATCAGGTAAATGCATTTATGGAGTCAATGAAAATTTCTATTAATTTCTTCATACCATTCTAACTTTACCACAAGTCATATAGGGTTGTATGTGGACCCATCTTCTCTTTAACTACAAATGCTATGTTTTCCTCATGGTTCCATCCAGACTTTGAGGAATCTGGGCCCTCTAAGGAGGATTGACAGATTATTGATCAGATACCCTTTACATTAATAACTGCAGTGAAAAGGGTAGCATTTATGAGCTTTGAAAGAAAGCTGACTGGTTAGCTGCCAAATATCAGCACATGTCCCCAGCACTGAGCAATGTAATTAACATTACCTTCCATAGACTAATTTCTATGCAAGTGCTAACAGAATTACAAACTAGAGATATTTCCAAAGCATACTAGTGGATCTGCTGTATTGTGTGTTGGCTGGCATTTGTTGCTGCCAGAGAGCTTTGGTACATTCATGCCTATACTGGGGAATCTGCAGGTAGGGAGGGGTTTGATCCATTTTGGCTGAGAAGAGCAAAGACAAGTGAATTCTTCCCAAAACAACAAACTGCAGAAGTGTTGAAAAGACTAGGCTGGCCAGATGCCAGGATGCAAGAATAATGCTATCCCCATCCACTTGTAAGGCATGTCTCTTGATTACTGTCTAGTAGAAAATAATCACTATTTTTTTTGTTATCATTTCGTTGATGTGAGAAGGAAAGAGAATGAAAAGTCCTCAAAAATATTTGGCGGCGGGGGGGAAGCAAAAATAATACCTGGCACATACAGAGCATTTTCAAGAATGCAAAGTATTGTAGATATGGTATCAAATTAAATCCTTACAATGAACCTGTGAGGTAAGTATAACCTATTTTTTCCCCACTGTGATAGTAATGGCAATTAAAGATTTCCCTATATTGGCTTGGTTTTCAAATTGATTGTGTTAAAAACCAGATCTTGTTAATCCCACCTGGGGGATGGACTTGTTGATGTGAAAAGAAAGTCCTGAACTGGGAGAAGCTGGTGAAGTAGATTTGGAGAGACAAGAGAGAGGCAGAAGAACTTTTTGGAAGCAGCACCCACTTGGAGGCAGAGAGAGAGACTGAGAGGATTGTGGAGGGCCACTTTGAATCGCCCTGGACTTTTGAGACCTGCCCCCAGAGCTGCCAAGGACTGAGGAGACATGGCTGTTTTGCTGCTACTTTGTTTTTATGTTGTTTTGCCAGATTTCTGCACTAGTGAAAGACAGTCCTTTTGTTGAAGAAGTCCTGAAACCTGGCTGTTGGCTAAGAGCTCCTGAGACTGTCCTGCAGACAGAGAGTGAATACTGTCCACTGGTGAAGGACAGTGCTGTTGTTGCAGGGGTCTGGGAACCTTTCTGTTGGTTCAGAAGCCCTGAAGAAGGATTTTCTTGTTGTATGTTTAAAGAAATCCTGGGAGAGGGTTTTGCTAATGTTTTCAGGGGTTCTAGGACTGCTCTACAGACAGAGGATGAATTAATGAAGGGACTGGCAATGTATCTTGTGGCCTTGCTAAGCCTTGTCTCCCCAGGAACTAAGATTGCTGAGAACTTGCCTCGTGTCAAGATGAAGAAAAGACCTCCATTTGGGTATTAAATGCTGTGCTTAAACTTGCTGTAACTCTGGGGTAGATTCAATTGTGATCCAGGGGTGGGGAACTTTTGACCTTTTTGTGCTCTGTGATTGACAAATGAAGGTACTTTACTTATGTTTGGAAACTAATCTCCATTTGAGAAGATGGGTTTTGTGGTGGACCAAATGAAAGTACAGCCTAGGGGTGGAAAAGTATTTAGAACAGGGACTTTGTAATTGATTGAATGATTGGAAGGTCCTGGGGTGGGGTAGTCCTTGGAGATTATTTAATCACACTTAGTAAATGCTGTATTTGGAATGATGTCATGTTTTGATCTTCTCTGTTCTTGGTTTGTCACTGAATAAAATGGAGAGCGCCTATGCTGGTTTTCTGAACCTTGAGAAGTTGCCTTCCCTTGGCATTACATTACACCCACCAGTAGTCAGGCAAGGAAACTGAGGCTGACAGAAGTTAAATAACTTACTATGGTTAGATGGTTTAAGTGTGAGAGATGAGACAGGGATCTAAGTCTTCTTGAGTTCATATTCACTCTATCCCACATTCATCTTTTTCTCTAAAAATCTAAGTTGGAAAATATTAGAAGTTGTCCTAGTTTCAGGGTAAGGTGGGTGTGTATGCATGTGCGTGTGTGTGTGTGGGGGGGAGAATTCTAGACACTATTTGAGGTCTTTTCATAAAGAAAAAAAATAGATCTCAAATACAGAGCTGGAAGAGACCCCGTGGCCTACTATCCAGGAAGTTCAGCTTGAGATTAAAAAAAAAAAAAAGTTACAGGATTTACTCCCTATAAGTGAAAATGTTCAAAAAAGTTGCTATTTTATGCACATAAAACATGTAAATGGACAGTTCAGAAGTCCCGGATTACAGAGGGAATGAATTTTCTTTCAAAAACAGGTCAGGATGTGAATCTATGGGAGTCCAACAAAATGGATTCTTCTTTCTCCCAGGAGATAATTCAGAAAAGCCAAGAGCCCTGATCCTATCAGCGGGAACAGAGGAATTGCCCTTTTCAAAAGCACATTTCACTCTTTCCAACGATAAAGGTAGTAAAAGAGCTTATTAAGGAAATGATGGGAGGAGAGAGGAGGGATGAGGTGAGAGAAAATGAGGTCCTCTGCAGGTGGTAAGAATGGTCTTTAGGAAAGATCACAGGAAAATCTTGAAAAGCACACAATCCCAAGTGGCTTTCCAAATGATAGAATAATCATTGTCATTTAGAAGACACTTTACAATTTGAAAAGCAATTTACATACATTACCTCCTTTTATCCTCATAACCACTCTATGAAGTCGATACCAGAGTAATCATTTTTTCACTGTTTTAAAGGTAAGGAAACATTTTCAAAGTCATTAAATGGTTTGTCCACTAAATGGCTGCACAGGGAGTGAAAGCAAGAGAGATGATGTGAATGCAAGTCTGTCTGATGCCAAAATACTAGCCACTCCACCGCAAAGTAGGGAGAGCCTCCAAACACTACATCTCATTTGCATAAAAGAAAAAAAAAGAGATACTATTTGGAAAGCACTTGACACAGTTTCTGGCTCACAGTAGGTGTGTGATAAATCTTTCCTTCCTTCCTTCCTTCCTTCCTTCCTTCCTTCCTTCCTTCCTTC
>NW_027186374.1:2410745-2461437 GCF_028583685.1 Petaurus breviceps papuanus | reverse complement strand
TTCCTTCCTTCCTTCCTTCCTTCCTTCCTTCCTTCCTTCCTTCCTTCCTTCTTTCCTTCCTTTCTTCCATCCTTCCCTTTCTCCTTCCTTCTCTCCTTCTGTCCTTTGACATAGAGAAGAGAGTAATTGACATAAAAATTAAAAAAAAAAACCTGAAATAAACGCAAAAAAGTGTTGATTATTTTTGGTTAATTTTTATGTATGGGGCAAGCAAGAGGGTACTTAGTTCAACTGCATTTTATACATGAAGAACTGAGGCTTAGAAATTGAGGCTTACCCAAGATCACAAACAAAAAGTAACAGCCAGATTTCAACCCCTTATGTCCTGACTCCAAATCAGCCTTTGAATTGTACCAGACTGACAAGACATCCTGTAGAACATACACAATTGTCCTTGGTTCTAGTCAATGACATGAGAGCTTTGGAGTGGGCTTCTGGCCATGAGGGACTCATCACTGAGAGAACTGTGAAGTGTGATAGAGAGGAATCTTCCAATAGGCTACTGAGTGCAGAGTCAATAACTCAATGGATGTGCAAATGGGATGGAGGTGCCCCTCTGTCTTCAAAGTATTCTGACCATTTCTAACTTCATCCTGAAATTTAGGTGTGGAAAGGCACAGTTATCCCAATGGACCATACAACCTCCATAGGACAAAGAGCTTAAAAGCTGACTAGGAGAACTTTCTTCTGCACCCTTGGATACCTTTGCCTCTTGTGTGTGTCTCTTTTCCTATTCTTATCTGTGTATCCCAAGATGGACCGGTTCATATTTGAGGCGACTTGGAAGTTTAAGGTCCCATCAGATTTTGGAGTGTAATGTGGTCCAATGAGGGGGTTCTTAGAAATTATTGCAGCTCTTTTGTTGAGAAGAGGAATGGGCCAAGCCTAGGCTTTTGGCAGCAGAGAAATTTGCGCAGTATCAAGTCAAGATGTGATGTAAATTCTATATTTGCAGCCTTGCCCAACTGTTTTATTCTGTTACAACTTAAATGTTAGCTCCTCAGCAGATGGTAACAGTAATTCTAAGTTCCAGAATCCTGTTGGTTTGTGCTGGTGAGTCTTCCTATGTCTCACATTTCTTTTGTCTGAACAAACCAATGATATGCTCCAGGCCTGATTGATATTGTGCATTGAGTCCTTTTTCACTCCCACCTTTGGGGGGAGGGATTATAATGAGTCGAAATATAGGCCATAAGTCATTTTTCCTAGGTCAGAGACTTAATGATGCAAAGAATATGAGAGGACACCCAATCTCCCTAAGAGAGGCAGTTTAGGACTGGACTGAGCCTGTGCACAGAAATCTTAGGCACAGAACAGGGTTCTTATTGGCCAAAATATATTTCTTCATTGCTAGACTATGAATTGTGAAAAGTCAATGAAAGATAAAAAGAACATTGAATTAATGAAGTTATTTTTAAAAGATTAACGAATTTTGGTATTTTAAAAATTAAACTGGCACATTTATCAATAGATTTTTACTTATTTATTATTATTATCTATTGAGAAATATGTCATTAGTTAGTTCAATAAGAAAAAAATGGTTTTTCTCTTTTTCCAAAAGAACAGATTACAAAAGAAGAGAAAACAAAAGGTCCTGTTATCACAGCATTCTAAAGGAGATAGAGGACATTCCCCCTAGTATTTGAAATGAGCAAACTAGAGAGGTTAAGGGACAACCACAGCTATGCCAGAGGTTATAATTGAACCCATGTCCCCTGACTGTGGGGGGAAAAATAGGATCTCTGTTTCTCAATGTTATGCTACAGAAGGGGCAGAAGGATACTTTGAAGGAAAGAATTACTATTGATACTCCTGCTATTACTACTTCTGCTGCTACTGTTGCTGCTGCCACTATTACTATTGCTTCTGCTGCTGCCATCACTATTAGTAAGATGAAGGTGATGATATCTGGTATTTGTTTTGTGCTGTGAGGTTTTCAAAGTGTTTGCCAAATATTTCCTTGTAAATATGATAGTTTGCCCCATCTATTTTTGCTCCACTGAGATGAATGAAATGTTTATATATGTATATAGAGTCATCATGTTGGAAGCATTGGAGGTAGGGGACTATATCATGTGGGGCAAATCACATATTTTCTTTATGTCAGATTCTCCATTTATAAAATAAGGAGATGGTATTATATGGTCACAGAAGTCCCTGCCAATTCAAACCTTCCCTTTATTTACATTAGGCAGCAGCTAGATGGCACAGTGAAGAGTGTGTCAGGCCTGAGGTCAGGAAGACTCAACTTTGTGGGTTCAAATCCAGTCTTTCACTAGATGTAAGAACCTGAGCCAGTCACCTAACCCTGTTTGCCTCAGTTTCCTCATCTGTAAAATGAGTGGGAGAAGGAAATGACAAACCACTCCAGTATTTCTGCCAAGAAAGACCCAAATGGGATCATAAAGGATCAGACATAACTGAAATGACTGAACAGTAGCAGATTTACCTTGATCCACAGGAATACCTTGAGTGCCTAACATTTGCCTGGTGCTGTTTTAGGAGCTGAAGATACAAGGGAAAAAATACGAAGGACAAGAAAGATAATCCCTGATTTAAGAAATCTCACATTTTCTCAAAGAGGGCAGCATGTGCACATAGAAGTCTGTACTAATTATATTCAGAGTAGCACAGGATGTAGGCTGTAGAATTAGGAAGGAGTGTAGAGATTGTGTGGTCGAACCAAATCACTCTACAGATGAGAACATTAAGACTGAGAGATGGAAAATGAATCTAGGGTTCAAATATCAAATCCATGATCGTAAATTCTTATCAAACAAGGGATTTGAACTCATGTTCTCCAGGGGCAAAGGCAGCATCCTTTCAACTCTACCATAACTTGAACAGAAAGTACTTTATGGCCATTTTGTGTCATTTTGAAATCAATTCCCTCTGCCTGTCTCTGCATCTCTCTCTGTGTGTCTGTCTTTGTCTCTCTGTCTCTGTCTGTATCTGTCTGTCTGTCTCTCTGACTTTGTTTCTGTGTCTGTGTCTGTCTTTGTTTATCTGTCTATTTTTCTCTTTCTTTTTGATGCTTAATTTCTCTTCTGAAAATAATTTCCCATTTCATAAAAGAGAGCAATGGTATCAGTCTCTCCCATATTCTGGCTGTTCTAAATTTCCCAGGACTCCTTATCTTGGCTTCCTCTCTGGAGGATTAGAAAGTCTACTGAGAGTACAGAAGGCTGCCCATCACCCAACCAAATCAGAGTCTGGTGGAAGAGGCACAGCTGCCCCGAACAGGCCAATCACTCAGGAAGGACAAAAAGCATCTCACTTCTGAGACAGTCAATTTTGGTTGCAGATGTTATAAAGAGATAAGGCTCGTCCCTGCAGGTATCTTCCTGTCAGGGAGGCAGAAATATGAAAATTATATTAAAGCTGGTTCTTGTCCCTATGTTATCTTCCCGGAGGTGAAGGCGGAGAGGAATCTCATTTCCAGTTTTTTGTAATATATCAGGTCCTTCCATTTTCTTTACTCCAAGGCCTGGAAGTGTAATACTGAATTTCGTCACCCAGACTGGAGGAAGTTTGCAAATTATAAAATATGTGAAAATTCTGTAATTTCTTCACTGTGCACTCCATGGAAAACCTAGAGAGCTCACCCATAGGTAAGTATATTTTGCAAAGATACTTCCAACTACCGAAGAATGAGGTTCCTAATGGCATGGGGGAGGTGAGCAGCCTGGAAGGCCTTTGGGAAATTACAGTCCTTTTCATGGTCCCCAGCTTCTCCCTGAAACAAAGGCCCATCTTTAACCACAGATGGGAATATTCTTGGGGGAATATTGTACAACAAACAAATAATACTGCAATCTCCAAAGAAGAGAAGGAGATAATCACACAAAGGACCGTGGAGAGGTGTATAGTGTGTTGTGAATAAGGAGCAACATATTGCATATTGGAGTTGGGATCAAATCTCCTTACTTCATTTTAGGTCCTGGTATCCTAACCAACCAGGCAATGAGGTCTGCTGCAGTAGATAGAACACTGAGCTCAGAATCAGGAAGAATCATCTTTATGAGTTCTAATCCAGCCTCAGGAACTTATTATTTTTTGACCCTGGGCAATCCACTTAACACTGTTTGCCTCAGTTTTCTCATCTGTGAAATGAGTTGGAAAAAGAAACAGCAAATGCCCCCAGTACTTTTTTTTTTTTTTAAGCAATCGGGATTGAGTAACTTGCTCAAGGTTACACGGCCAGTTATTTCTGGGTGTGGTGCTGAGTATCTGAGCCTGGATTTGTTCCCCAGGTCATCCCAAAACTGGAGCCGGTGCTCTTACTCGCTGAGCCACCTGGCTGCCCCTAAGGAATTGGGGTTAAGTAATTTGCTCAAGGTTACATGGCCAGGTGTTTCTGGGTGAGTGCTAAGTGTCTGAGCCTGGATTCAATCCCCAGGTCATCCCGACACTGGAGCCGGTGCTATTACTCTCTGTGCTACCTGGCCGCCCCACCTCCAGTACTTTTGCTAAGAAAAGCCCAAACAGGGTCATGAAGAGTTGGGTATGATTGAAAATGACTGAAAAATGAATTCTGACAATACTTCTCAACCCATCATTTAAAACACCTCATGAACATTTTTCAATTAGCCTAAAAAATGATTAACCTCCAGGGTTTATCAACAAATTATCAAATAATTTGAGAAGAGATAGAATTCCAGAAATCAGAGTAGATGTGGTATTCTGAATAAACCCCTTGAGAAAGAACCGCCTTATGGAAGTGGGGAGGCCTTGGCTTTCACTGAGTCTGCCCTCTGTCTTTGACCCCTTCCACCAGGGCACAATCTTCCAACTTTGATTCGGAACTTCTCATCTGGGTCCTACATGTAACCAGGGAAGCAGCTAGTGGTAATGTTTGCACAAGAAGACAAATAAAGAATGGATTTGATCTATACAAGAATTCCAGAAAAAAGCAAACAACCAAAAACAAAAGAAAGTATGCGATCTCTCTCTCTCTCTCTCTCTCTCTCTCTCTCTCTCTCTCTCTCTCTCTCTCTCTCTCTCTCTCTCTCTCTCTCTCTCTCATCTAATAAATCTATATGTCTTTTAGTACTTTACTGGGGTCAGATGTGGAAAATTATCAGTTGAAGTCCTGAATGGAGCCTGAACCCAGGCAGAATGGACCACAGTTTAAAGCCCACTTCTGACACTAACTGTGTGAAAATGGGAAAGTCACTTAACCTTTATCTGTTTCAGTTTCCTTTTTTCCAGATATTTAGTTTCGTGTGTATGTGTGTATGTGTGTATGTGTGTGTGTGTGTGTGTGTAAATTCTGTTATGTTATACAGATCTGTTTTATTTCCCTCTCTCTGATCTTATTTTCTAATGATTAAATATGCTGAAAAGAAAAAGTAGAAATTTTAAAAGGGTAAGATGAAGATAAAATTATCATTGATTTTAGAGTTAATCTAGATTCATTGGAGTTAATTGAATTAAGGAGTGACATGATGAGGCAGGAGATTTAGGAAGTTCACTCTGGCAAGTATAGAGTGGATGACTTGGCATGGAGAGATGTTAATGAGCAGCCTATGGTGAGGAGTGAAAGGTTAAGAGGCCCTGACACAGGATTGTGACTCTGTGTGCAGACAGAAGACACCAGATTCATGCAAGGTCATGGAGGCAGAAATCAAATAACTTGGCGATAGATGGAAGACTTGTGGCATGAGGAGAGGTGAGAAGTTAGACATGTCCTGATGTTTTGACCCAGATTCCTGGTTTGAATGGTATGAGAGATGGTGGTACTCTTGTTTATTACAAGAAATCTGATAGAGGGATGGGTCTCGAAGGAAAGACAATGTAAAACAACTCAAAATACAAACAACAACATCAAAAAAAGCTGGCTCAGTTGCTGACTGTTACAAAAGAAAATTCAGAAACTCATCATTATTAGAGGTCTCTTCCTCCTCAAAAATATTTTGCTTTTACTTAATCATCTACATTGTATCTCCTTCATAGAATGGAATCTCCTTGAGGACAGGTTTCTCCTCTCTTTCCTTCTCCTCTCCTTTCTCCTCCTTTCCCCTCCCCTCCCTTCTCCACTGTAGAGATCACTATTCTAAGAAAAGAAATCATGGGTCTGGAACACGAAAAACACAGTTAAGGAACTTGAGTCTCAGAATGGCTAAGTGCTTTTACCCACAGTCAGGAAGTATCAGAAGTGAAGGTCTAGATCTTTAGTTGCCTATGCAATAACAACAACTCCACAACCTCACAACTCTCTGATCTCCTGTAAAGTGTGAAAAGATTCTTAGCCAGAAGGCTGGTCTTTCCAGCTCTGTGTCTCCAAGAGCATCATTGATGTCAAACCTGAATTGAGTCCTAAGAACAAATAATTGAGTCTGATAGAGGCTGACTTTGCCAGGACTTAAAGCTCTTTTCATCAATAATTGGGGTAACTTTAGTATCCTACGGTTTCCTGGCTTCCCCAGAGCCTCCACTGATTATACAAATACAGGTACTGAGCAGGCCACTGCCTGGCATTTTCAATCAGACCTGCCACTCAAATGAGACTGAGGGCTGTGTCACAGAAAGCTGGGAACAGCCAGCAAGGGGGCTACACTTGAGCTCAGCTGGGACCTGATGCAAAGCTGCTGTCCTCAGAGCCAGCTGTGGACAGTTGTGCTAATGGACTAAGCATCTGGGAGGGCGGGAAAGATGTTTTTTTTAATCCCCCTTTTCTCCTTCCCCTCCTCACCACATCCCTCCTTCTGAGATAATGAAAGGCACTCTGGTGGCAGCCACCTGCTGTGTGCCCAGAAGAAATCTCTCTGCAATAATTGGCTGTGTTGTACAGAGTCCTAGGGGAGCCTGCCATGCTGAAGGACACAGGTTTAAGGTCACAGCAGCTTGACCTGAGATTCCAGGGCTGTATCTTCCCATTTAAGGGACAATAATAAAACATGGAAGAGATGGACTGGCTGGAAAATCAAATCCACAGGCTAGAATTGAATAGTGACATCATAGGATGCTAACTCTTTGGGGGGTGGCATCATTCTTACCTTTGTAGGTCTGCCACTTATCACAGGGCCTTGCACACAACTAGATGCTGAATTGAATAATCCCTCATATTTCTCTAGTGCTTTAGAATCTGAAAGTGTTTTCACAGTCCTGTGAGATTAAGAGGCCACGCAGTGTAGGGAATGAGCATTGAACCTGGGGTCAGGAAGATGTGTGTTCAAATCCCATCACTGGAGCTGCCACTAATCAGCGCTCTCTAGAGTCCAGTGGATTGAATATTGGGACCAATGGACTATCAGAGACCTCCACTGGAATTCTACTGGGTAAATTACTTAGACACCATTTCCTCCTCTTTAAAAAAGCACCTACTTTACAGGGTTGTGAGGATCAAAGGAGAGCATATAGGTAAAAGTGTTCTGTAGAACTTAATGAGTTACATAAATAATTATTTCTGGATATGGGAGCATGGACCAGGCATTTTTATCACTCCAAGTGTCTGTTTTCTGATCTGTAAAATGAAATACTGTGTGCCATAGTAGTTAGAGAGCCAGTCATAATGATTGGATTTAGGAGACAGCCTAGTGGTCTCCCCAGTCCTCAGCCTACCATCTCTCCTCAAATATACAAGCCAGTGGGACCAGCATCCTTGCTGATTCTCACCCAAGATAGTCCATCTCTGATTCTGAGTATTTTTGTTGGCTGCCCCGCATGTCTGGGATGCCCTTCTTCATCATCTGTACCTCCTGCTGTGCCTTCCTGCCTTCAAATTTCAACTAAAGTCTTACCTTCTACAACAAGTCTTTCCATATGTCCTTTGATGCCGGTGCTTTCCCTCTGCTGATCATCTTCCATTTCTCTTGTCTATCTCTTATCTGTATGTAGATAATTCCATATTATCCCCCTCCTCCCATTAGACTGTGTGTTCCTCGGGAACAGGGATGGTCTTATGTTCCTCTTTGTCTCTGCAGGACTCAACGTCTTTGTCTCACCATTGGGAGGTAATGCCTGCCATAGAATAGAAGCTTAATAAATACTTGGGCAGTTAACTTAATGAATTAAAAATTGTCCTGCAAATATGCCACACCAAGGGCTGTCATGAGGGTCAAATGGGGGTAATCTACGGAAAGGGCTTTACAACATTAAAGTATTCTATCAATAACAGTTATTGTATTGGTCACCACATTACTAAAGAAATGGCAACTCAGAGAGGGGCTCCAGGGAAATTAAGCCTTCAGTCTGGGTCTCTCCACTCTCAGGCCACATCCCCCTACATTCAACTCCCTGATATGTCCCTAAGAAACAAAACCCAAAGTCAGAAAACCTGAGTTCAGATCCAACCTGTGACACTTGTTAGACGTGAGACCCTGGGCAAATCACTTAACTGTGGTTTGCTTCAGAGGTTATATAAGTTGGGATGCTAATAGCATCTACCTCCTAAATGAGATAATATGTGTAAAACCATCAGTAAAATGCCTGATATATAGGAGGTCCTTAAATGCCTATTTCCTTCCCTCCCTCGCTCCTTCCTTCCTTCCTTCTTTCCTTTCTACTCTCCTTCCTTCCTTCCTTGCCTCCCTACCTCCTTCCTTCCTTCTTTCCTTCCTACTCTCTTTCCTTCCCTCCCTCCTTCCTCCCTTCTTTCCTTCCTTTTTTCCCTTCTTCCTTCCTTCCCTCCTTCCTTCCTTCCCTCCCTTCTTCCTTCCCCCCTCCCTTCTTTCCTTCCTTCCTCCCTTCCCTCCTTCCTTCCTTTATTCCTTCCTTCCTTCCCTCCTTCCTTCCCTCCTTCCTTCCCTCTTTCCCTCTCTCCTTACCTCCCTCCTTCTGCCTTCCTTCCCTCCTTCCTGCAGGACGATTTCCCAGGTTCCCCCAGTTGCTAGTAGACTTTCTTCTCCCTAATATGTCTATGTTTTGTTTACACCTAATCATAGACATGTCTGCCTCCTCCATTACAGGCAGCTAGGTGGGAGAGAGGAAGGAGAACTGCCCCTGAAGTCAAGAAAACCTGAGTTTGAATCTGGCCTCAGACAATTTATTAGCTGTGTGCCCCTGGACAAATCACTTAACCTTGTTTAGCTCAGTTTCCTCTTCTTAAAAAAAGAGTTGTAGAAGGAAATGACAAACCCCTCCAGTATCTTTATTAAGGAAAGCCCCACATGGGCTCATGAAGATCCAGATATGACTGAAACAAACAACCTCCCCATTAGAAAGTAAGCTACCTCAGTTCTGGGACTGCTTTTACCTTTTATGTATCTTGCCTGGTACATAATAAATGCTACTCTTGGTCACTATTAGGATTCTTTCTATGGAGCAGATTTATTTTTAAGATGGTCCAGGTTCATAGTAATTGTTACCACTGTTTGTCCTTCATTCTCGAAGAGGACCATGGCATCAAGATGTTGATGTCATGACATGCAAGTGAATTGGATTTAAGTGAGGGAGGATTGTGCACAGTCACCAGCCTCACTTTCTCCTCCAGAGCCATCTGGGTCTAGTGGCCAGATATAGATCAGAATGATGGGAGATGGTCCAGGATGCAGTGGGAGACTTTGACCTTTTCAAGCTAAGGACAACAGGTCTCAATCTGAGTTAAAGCCTATTTGGCAATTAAGACTTAATAAGAAATAAAATAAAGAACACCATCTTTAAAAGAAAAAAAAGTAGATCAGTGAAGAGAAGGCGACCTGTTTGAGAGATGTGTCAAAGCAAACAGCAACAGATATTGGCAGCAGGTTGGGTATGAGAAGATTCAAGGCTGATCCCTAAGTTGCAAGCTTAAGCGGCTGTAACAATGGTGGCGGCAAGGTAGGAGAAGGGGCCTGGGGATGGGGGAGGAAACACTGGAACGGAGCAACGGAAGAGAAATTTGAGACTGAGTCCAACGTATCCATTGTACAGATTAAGAAACCTAGGTTTAGAGTGGTTAAGTCTCTTAATGTGCCAGAGACAGGAGCTGACCCTAGCTGTTCTTGACTCCAAGTCTAGAATGCTACCTGTCACAACATGTCTGCTCTCTGAGTTTTCCAAATCCCTGTAGAATTTAGATACATCCGAAAGCAGAATGGACTGCCTTGGGAGGCAATACACTCCCGTCATTGGAGTTCTTCAAACAAAGCCCAGATGACTGCTTGTGCTATGTACTACAAAGGAACTTCTCATGGGTACAGGATGCACTAAAGGGCTTGTGAGTCTTTTCTGAGATTCTGTGACCATGATGGTGAAAAGCAAAGCAAATCCTCTCCCTGCACTCATTAAGCACCTGGGATTTGGAGCATTCAGGTGAAATGAATCAAGGTCAGACTGCCAGTTAATGACAGAGCCCCTGCTAGCACAGTCCCTGACCATCCTTGTCATTGTAATGATGCTGGGAAAGGAAATAGAAAAGCACACCTGTGTCTTTGTCAAGATAATACCAAATGGGGAAATGAAGAGTCAGACATGGCTCGGATTACTGAACAACCAAAAACGATGCTTCCCAAACTTCTTTCAAAGGCCAAACAGATCCCACCTTAGATGTCCTGCTGATGGGCAATCAGTTTTCAACCTGCTTTCCTTCCTTAGTGGCCAAAGGCCTATCTGGAAGGCTGCCTGGTTAACTCACAAGCCCCAGGACATCTTCTGGAATCACCTTTGAAATGTCTTTGATTATTTCTCTTTTAATTTAGCCAGCTCTTTTTGAGAATTGATCCAAGTGATCGATACTTCTGCAGCAAGACCTGATGCCCCCCCAGAACTGTTGGCCTTAGAGCTCAGATAAAAGAAAGCCACTGACATCGTGAGTGAGGAGCACCCCAAGGGTGAACTCATTGGAAGTTTCATTAGAGTGTGAGTCAAGGAAATTCACAAAGATGGAAACTGCCAAGATTCCATCTCGGCTCCCTCAAGCTCACAGGCCATCATTTATTCTGTTTTTTACTTCTACTCCCCCCTGCACAAAATTGAGAGCTCTGATTCCCTTCGGAGGCCCTGCCTGTCATAGGTGTATCAATGTAAATGAGGTCTGGTTTTCTGAGTCAGAAGCTCTGTCACCATCCACAGCTGGCCACAGATTGCAGGAGACAGCCTGGGAGTGTCCCCTGTAGCAGAGATACTCTCCCAGGCAAGCTCTAATGAGTGCTATGGAGAGGGGGTGATGTGGGATGCACTGACAGTCACTTTGTTCCTGTCTTCAAACGTTTCTAATTGTTGAGATGAAAAAGTAAAACTATAAGGCAACAGGACAGTCTTCTCAGACCCTCCTGTCAGAGTACTGTGAGTTTGAGTCACCAAGATGTTTCCCATTTTATATATCCTCACTGCATTTCACCATACATTACTTAAGATTATTTGATTGGCATTACACTAGACAGTGGGAAACAAAAAAAAATGAAACATTCTATACTCTCAATGAGCTTCCATCATATTAATTTGAAATGCCATGTACATATATGATTGAATGCTAAGTACATGAAAGAATTTTTGGGAGGCTGACCCTAACAATTGGGAAGATGAGAATGAACTTCTTGTAGTAGGGGGCACTTGAATTGGACTTTTGGGAGTATCTGAGGTAGAGTGAGGGAAGGGAATATATGCTAGGGATGGGGGAAGGGGGGAGAACCTGAGTAAAGGCACAGAGATCAGAAGGGGGAAGGAAAAAGAAAAGAATAAACATTTATACAGCACCTATTATGTCCCAGGCACTACGCTCAGTGCTTGCAAATAATGATCTCATTGAATAGGAATAAGCCTAATGCTAACACTCATTCTGAGCTAGAATATTGAACAGGGAAGACAGCTTAGCTGAAACGTACAGTTTGTCAAGAAAAATAAGTAACAACAAGCCTAGGAAAAATAGTCTCAATTCAGGTTGAAAGAGGCTTTAAATGTCAGCAAGAGGAGTTTGCTATTCTATCCTAGAAGAATGAAGGCACCATTGTCGTTTTGTGAGCGGGAGGGTGACTTGCTGGGAGCTATGCTTTAAGAATAGCAGTTTGACAGTAGTGGAGGGATTGAATTGGAGATGGCAGCCTGGAGAAAGAGACTGGAAGGATACTGGAGGACTCCAGGCATGAAGTGAGGAGGCTGTTTTATTAGGAGGTGATAAAGTGTCAGGCTTTGCAATAGAGGAGCATGGAGGAGATGGCATGTTTTCTGAATGTTCCTCAAAGTAAAAGCCCAGGTGGCATCAGCGAGATGGACAAAGGACAAAGGACAGTGGACAAAGAGGAAAAAGAGGAAGAATGTTTCATTCCTCCCAGCTTGGACATTGTGTGTGCTGTGTTGTCATGTCTCTCTACTCTGTGACATTCAGCGTTCCCAGGGCCTTTCCAAAGAAAGGTCTTTATATTGCGTGTGTCAGGACCCCTTCGGCAGTTTGGTGAAGCTTTCTCAGAATTTTTTTTTTAATTCACATAATTAAATATACAGAATGGCAAAGGAAACTTTATTGCAAAATTGTAATTATAAAATAATTTTATTTTATTTTTTGTTTTTATTTTTTAATTTACATTATTCATTTCCACAAGATTTTGAGTTACAAATTTTCTCCCCATTTTCCCCTCACCAACCACCCCAAAACAGTGATCCTACTGAATATCCCCTCCCCCAATCTGCTCTCTCCCATATCTTCCCCCATCCCTCCTCTAACTTTCCAGTATGACACATTGAATCTCTATGGCCCAATGTCTGTATATCTTATTTGAAAGTTACATGTAAAATGATAATAATCATTACATTTTTCAAACATTTGATTTTAAACTTTTGAATTCCAGATTCTTTCCCTACCTCCCTCATCACCCACCCTTACTGGGAAGATAAGCAATTCAATACAGGTTGTACATGTGTAGCTATTCAAAATATTTCCATAGTGGATATATTGTGAAAGACTGACTATATTTCCCTCCATGCTATTCTACCTCCCTCTTGTTCTATTCTCTACTTTGATCCTGTCCCTTTTTGAAAGGGGGTGTTTCCAACTTCCCTTCCTCCAGCCTGCCCTCCCTTCAATCATCCCCCCTCTCATCCCCTTCCCCCCTACTTTCCTGTAGGGTGAGACACCCTAACTAGTGTGTATGTCATTCACTCCATAAGCCAAATTCAATGCGATTAAGGTTGACTCATTCCCTTTTACCTTTTTGTTCTTCCCCTCCATTGTAACAGTTTTCCCTTGCCTCTTCTATATGAGATAATTTAACTCATTCTGTCTCTCCCCATCTCCTCTCATTATATTCCTCTCTCATCTCTTAATTTCACCTTTTAAGAGTCATCCCTTCCTATTCAATTGGTTTTATGCCCTCTATGTATACCTGTACACATATATACACACACTCACATATGTATTCATACACCCATATACCCTCCTATATAGACATAGATATGTATGTATGCATATATATGTATGTATACATAGTTATGTATATACATTTCTATTCTCTCCCAGACCCCCACGCTGGCCACTTACTGCTGGTGTGCAGGACTGTGTTCAGCGGGAGGTTAGCTTCTCTGTGTCTATGGGTTCTGCAGCTCCAAAGTTTGCTCAGAGTCATTTTTTCCATGAATTGGAGGAGGTGGGAGTGGTAGCCCCTCAGAAGTCCTGTTTCTATTCCACCATCTTCACTCCATCTTATCTAAAATAATTTTAAAATTCCATAGTAATTCATTTATTGAAATAAAAAGGTTCATGTGTCTTAAGTTAAAATCACCTGCTTCCACTTTGGACATTGTGTAATCTCTTTTCTGACCTTTCTAGCTGTGGCATTCTTTGTTCTACTTCCTGACATCCCCTCCAGCTGTGATATTCTAGATTCCAAGACCCCTCTCAGTTTGGACAGTCTTTGTTACATGTCCTAAGGTCAGTCAGTCAATAACTATTTAATAAGGATCTATATGTGCAGCTAGGTGGTGTGGGGTGCTAGAGCACTGGGCCTGGAGTCAGGGAGACTTATTTTAATGATTTCAAATCTCGTCTCTGACACTTACTAGCTGTGTGATGTTGGGTAAGTCACTTGGCCCTGTTTGCCTCAGTTTCCTCATTTGAAAATGAGCTGGAGAAGGAAATGGCAAACCACTCTTCTATCTTTTCCAAGAAAACCCCAAATAGGGTCCAAGAGGGTTAAACATGACTGAAAAACAACTGAACAAAATATACTAAGTACAGGGGATATAAATGCATAAAAGAACAGCAGCCCCTTTCCACAAGGAGCTTACGAGTGAACAGGAGAAGAGAACACAGAAAAGGGGCAGAAGGGAGAAGGGGCAAAGGAAGTTCCCTGGTCCTCAGTGTGATAGAGAAGTTGAGAGGAGTGCAAGCAGGTGAGAAAAGGAGATTCTTTCATCTATAATAATGTGTTCCATGTACCAATAACCCTAAAAATAAAGGTTTTTTTTTTTTCTCCAAGGCAGAAGGATGGCAGAGACTAGAGCTATGAAAGGACATGGAGGATGATGAAGGACCATTCCAGTAAAAGTGCTGTGTGGCTCAGTGCAAACATCACCCTATCTCCCACTCACCCCCTGCTGTTTTCAACCAACTATGGATTGATTAGAGATCCTCTCAGAAACGATATCAGCTGTGTCTTTTCAGCAAGAAGTCACCCTCCACTGGCTTTCATTAAAGTAAGCCTTAGGGGGACTCCCGTTCGGCTCCATATTTGTAAGATTAAAAAGCTCTCCCACTGTTGCATTCATAGCCAAGACTGAAGCTGCTGGTCTCAAACCTTGCACACTTGGCATTGTCATGAGCTGCTTCTTTCCAAGTCAGTGGGATCCGTAGCCAGGGACTGATTCAGTTCAGTAAGTAGGAGGCTATTTGCACACCTGCTGGCTCTCTACCATTGTCTCTCCCTGTTTAGTCCTCTGTTTCCCTGTTATCTGCAAACAAACCTTGGATAAGGCAGCTAGGGGGCACAGAGATTGAGTCAGGAAGACCTGAGTTCAAATCCTCTCTCAGACTTTTCTCAACCATGTGACCTTGGGCAAGACATTTATATTTTTGCAGTCTCCAAGGTATAAATGACTCCTGAAATTAATTCTTCAGAAGTGGACATTGAAAGTTTTAGACTTTTCCTACAAATAGAAGTGTAGCTACCGAAAGGATGGAGGACAATGAAGGACCATTCGAGGTAAAAGTGTCCAGTGGCTCAGTGCAAACATCACCCTGTCTCCCACTCACCCCCTGGCGTTTTCAAACAGCTGTGGATTGATTAGCGATCCTCTCGCAAATGGCCTCAGCTGAATATCACAGATTCAGGAAGAAACCTCTGTTTTTGCCTGAGATTAAGAAGACCTCTGGCTTGGAGGTAAATCACTTCCTAGGCAGAAGATAGTCTGTTCCTGTTAAAAGTCTATGATACAATGGAATGTCCAGCAGCTAACAAGGAAGAATCCTCTAAAACTGGAGGGAGATCTAATTGATTTATTGGAATCCCACAACATAAGAGGGTGGAATTTGGCATCAGGCAGTATGTTTTAGAGCGTCCAAGGCCTTAGTTTACCTAAGGCAAAGCAAGTCAGAATGATGAGTCTGTGAAGGAGCTCTGTGCAAGGCATACCAAGACTGAAAAATAAAATGATGAAGCCCTGTCTTCAAGGAGCTTACAGTCTCAAAGGGAGAAGCAGCAACGTGCTGAGGGAAGATTTAGATTTTTGACTAAGAACCCTGTTTTGCAATCCAGGATGCTCAGAAATACTCTGACAATGTCCTGGTGATCCTTTCTGAAGCCTGTCACCATCTCTTAACTTGTGTGTCAGAAAAGCCTGGCCTCATCTCTCGTTACTCGGAGGAGCAAAGCACCTCTTAGCAATCAGGGCCCAAAGCCATTTCACATCTGGCTCGCCTTTGCACAGATGTTTTCCCAGTAGTAAAAATAGCTGCAGGAGCAATTTTACCAAGAGAAACGGCAAACATCTGAGACAGGAAACCGACTTGGTGTCTCATTGGACTGTGCTGTTAACTTTCTCACCTTGTTATGGAACAAACTTTCAAGGAGGGCCATCATGAGAGTAGCTAGGAAGAAAATGGTTTCAATGTATTTATGAATCACTGAAAAGTTTATAAAGCGATTTTCCATTGGCAGTTCAGTAAGAGTTAGTGTGAAAATTATTATCCTTATTTAGCAGATGCGGAATCAGCCTCAGAGAAGCAAACCTGCTCAAGGTCATACAGCTGCTAAATTACTGGAAAAAACAGAAGCTCTTTTGTTTGGATTTTAAAGCCCCAACCTGTCCCTGGTGTATCTTTCCACCATTATTGGACATAATTCCCTTTCTTGTTCATTCTATTCCAGCCTTGCAGACTCGTTTCTATTTCTCAGACACGGCGCTCAATCTCCCTTCTAGATGTCTTGGTGCTGGCTTCTTCCCATGATTGGAACGTACAATAGCAACATTTGCACATTGCGATGATGCAGTTTGCATGATTAGCACGTGCATTCTGCCTCCTAGAGTCATTCCCTTTCTTTAGGATTTTGCTCAGGCATCATCATCTTTTATGGGCAGCCTTTCCTGATATCCCAACTACCTGTGCCCTCCCTCCCTAAGATACTCTGTAATTATTCCTTATATATTTATGTGGCAATTACTGTAGCCTCATTTTCCCAGAGCAAGGCCAGTTCCACAGCCATCAGCACGTGAAGATTACCCCTGAGAAGTTGAGAGGGTTTTCCTCTAATTCTATCAGCTTGAACCACCGTTTCAGTAAGGTAACCTAAGAAATTCATCATCAATCACTAGCACCTCTGTTTCATTTAACAAATTTATTTAAATCATCTATTACAGAGGGATATTTACATTGATGCTATAAGTATGAATATCCTCTCCCTTCAGCTCTGTACTCACCTAACCCTTAATTGTGCAAATACTTATCAAATTCCTGCAGTTTGGCACATAACAAAGTTTAGAGATCACAATGCTGGTCTCACCAAGTTCGCATTCAAATGTGGTATACCTTCAAGATTAATGCTTCTTTCCATTAAGCCTCAGATGGTCAAAAACATTGCTTTTCACTTCTAATGACCTGGAAACTGGATCAATTCACAGCCAACTGGACACAGACTGTTCCTGGAACTCCCAGTGGCCAACTTTCCTGACCTTTTGAAACTTACAAAGGTTGTGGTTTTCAATCTCTTCCAATTCAAACAACAACACAACAAACAAATGATAAAGCCCTAAACCAAGGATAACAGCACCAGGTCGAAGGCTTCTTCCTTAAAAACATTGTTCTTTATTCACTGGCCAGGGAGAGCCGGATGAAGAGAAAGGCTGAGACTCTGCTTAACTACCATTTCACATGTCTCCCATACTGCTGATGGAAGCACAGCCACTTGAAAACGCTTTACTGATCATAGCTTAGCAAACTAGAACTAATTACAGCTACTAATTATCCTTTTTAGTATTTCAGTGAGTCACTCAGTCAACAAGCACTTGTTAAGGTCATACTATGAGACCAACACTGTGCTAACCAATGAGGTTACAAAGAAAGCAGACACAGTTCCTGTCACTAAGGAGAATCTCATTCTATTAAAGGAGAAAACATTCAAATCTATCTATATATCTATATAGCCGCATGTTGGAGAGTAATCTGGGACAGAACAGCACTAGAAGCTGGGAGGGTTAGGCAAAGCTTATTCTAGAAGATAGGGTTTGCACTGGGTCTTCAGGGAGGTCAGGGAAGGCCAGAAGAAGGGGTAAGTGGCTAGAAAATTCAAGGCATAGGGATCAGACCCAGTCAAAGCTACAAAGTCAGGAGGTGTGGTGCTCCGCATGAGGAAGGGCCAGTAGGCCAGCATCACTGAATCTCAGTGGGAAAAATGGCAAACTTAGAATGTAGATGGAGACCAGGTTATACAGAGCTATAGATGACAAAAAGAGCGTTTTGTATTTACTCAGAACATAGTAGGGAGCCATTGGACCTCATTGAGCACAGGAGAAATTTGAACTGACCTTTACTTTCGGGAGATCACTTTGGCAAGTGAGTGCAGGAGGCCTTGAGTAGGGATAGAATTGAGACTGACCACAGGCCACTAACACAGGCCAGACATGAGCAGACATGAGGTTATGAGGACCGCTCCAGGGAGGTGGCAAGTCAGAGAAGAGATGGAGATGCCTAGTACAGACGAGGTAAAGTTAAAGCATGACAAGATTTAGCAGGAGATTGTGTCCCCAGCATCTGGCACAGTGCCTGACTCTTTTTTTTTCTTTTTAAAGCAATCGGGGTTAAGTAACTTGCTCAAGGTTGCATGGCCAGGTGTTTCTGTGTGGGTGCTAAGTGTCTGAGCCCGGGATTCGATCCCATTTCATCCCGACACTGGGGCCGGTGCTCTTACTCACTGTGCTACCTGGCCGCCCCAGTGCCTGACTCTTAATAGGTGATTCTTGATTTGATTGATTGCTTTGGGTTGGAGTCAGTTTTCCATGGAAGAGGCAGACTGAGCAGTGAGTGCTGAAGCAAATACACTTTTATTGGGCCCACTTTAATTCAAGCAAGGGAAGACTTAGAGCTTAATTTGCAATACCAAGGACAGAAAGGACAGGTGGAGGCATACAGGGACCAAAACAAAGGAGCAAGGATCCATGGGATTGAAGTCTGCAGAGGGCTAAGGGAGAGCAGGACACACATGAACACAGGAGTCATGCTCAGATCTCGAGGAAGTTCCTCTTCAGGATAACATAGGAAGAGCGAGGGTTAGACAGTCCTGACAGAGGCAGGTTATACACAAAGCTTTTGTCTCTCTTAGGATTGTGCAGGGCTATTTGGGCCATGGCTCAACTTGGCAGAAAGAATGCTGAGTTCAGCGTTAGTGGAGTTGGATCACAATTCTGACTGTGTGATCTTGGGTAAGTCACTTATATCTAGAGTCTCAAGCTTTTTTTGTTTGTTTGTTTGTTTCCCATGAAAAGAAAAAAAAACATCTTTTCCATTTCAAACTCTGCTCTTTTTATTCATTTAAGATTCTATGTATAGGGCATTCCTCCGACTGGGCAGCTAAATGGGGCAGAGGATAGAGTACTGGGACTGGAGTCAGGAGCCCCCATTTTCCTAAGTTCAAATCTGCCCTCAGACACTTACTAGCTATGTGACCCTAGGTAAGTCACCTAACTCTGTCTGAGTTTCTTCATTTTAAAAAGGAACTGGGGAAGGAAATTACAAACCACTGCAGTATCTTTGCCAACACAGCCCCAAAAGGGTCACAAAGAGTTGGGCATGATTAAAATGACTGAAAGACAATGGTTCTCAGATATAAATGATAACTCACTCTTCTATTGGGATGAGGAGGGGAGACTATCATTCAAGAAAATCTGTTTGGTTTCCTACATCTGGTGTCACAGCTAGGAAATCACTAATCACTGCAAATTTATGGGGCAGTGATTTTTCCAGGAATAGGCATCCCAGGAAAGACAGGAAGTTCAGGAAGGAGGGTGGGGTATCTAGAGAAGGGACAACATGCCCCAAGAGCGATTAGCACAGAATGATGGAGAGAATTCACATCTAAGTCCCCTGCTTCAAAATCAAGTCTTTTCCTCCATTATTCCATACTGTCCCATTGACCATGCAACATGCAATGATAGGACTTCCCAAGGGATATCAGCAGCAGAGGCCTGAGCACATTTTCTCCAATGAGGACTGGTTCTTGCATTTGAAATTTGACTCAAAAGGCAGTGAATAGCTCCACCAAATGTGGGCCCTGGTGTTGAGCATTAGTTTTCCATTTCCATCACAGCTGCATGTGCACATCACATGTGGCTGCACTTGGCTCATCACCATCGATAACACAGACTGAAAGTCTGGTGTGGGGTGGGTTCCATATTGGATACACCAATCTCCAGTCTTTTAATGAGAGTGAGTGGTGGGTGAAAGATCAGTATTGTACATGGAGTTTGTGAAATGATCCAGGAAAGAGAACAATTGACAAAAGTATTTGAGGGGCATGGATTATGAATAGGTAAATATGCCTCACATGGTATGAACCAGCTGTGGTATGGTGGGAAGGACCCTGGCTCAGGAGATGTGGGTTTGAGTCTGTGCTCTTTTATTTATTAAATGTGTGATCCTAAGCAGGTTACCTCTCCTCTCTAAGCCCCATCCTCTGTAAAATAAGGGGCTGAGACTAGGTTATGGAGGAGGTCCTGTCAAGCTCTGAAATTCTGTGACACTCTAATGAATCCACTCCTCTTCCAAACATCCTTGTTACTGTCTAGGACATCGGCATCATTGCAGTCATTCAATTCTGGAATTTTTGAGCAACTATCAAGACCCTTTCCTAAATGTTCTTCACATTCAGTCAATTACCAAATCTTACGCATCCTCCTTCCCAAAGATTTGTCATTTCCTTTTGCTCTTATCCATTCCTATGGTCACTCGGGCAAAAGGCATTTATTACCCTCTTTCTACGTGCCAGGCCTGTGTTAATGTTGAGGATATAAATACAAACAAAAAGAAAGGCTGTCCCTGCCTTCAAGATGCTTCCACTCCACTGATGAAAAGCAACAAATCAAAGACGATGAACATCTTGGGGAGGAGAGGGTCTTCAAGGTGGAGATCCTATAAAAAACTGACCAGTAGCAGGAGGGGGCCACGAGGGTGGAGCGACAAGAAGCCTGAGTCACTGTGATAAAGTTTGCACAATGAAAGATGGTCGTCTTTGGGCCCTCCTCAAAATAGAGAGTTTGGGAAGAACTGACTAGTCGGGTAGGGGGCAGAGAGGGACTGGAGGTGACTTCACGTGGTCAAGTGTGGAGAATTAAATTCTTACTTTCTGCCTTTTAAACAACTTGAACGACCAGTAGACGTCTTAAACGAAATAGGGCCAAAGTAGAATTTTGCCCCTAAACACTCCTCCATTTTTACTTTCCCTCTTCCTCTAGAAGGCAACTCTCTCCTGTGGCTCCAAGAAGTTTGAGAATGTACAATCCATCCACCATTCAGGCACTACAATACTGCTTAAAGTGCAGGTCTTTTCATACAACCACCCTATTCAAAAAACTCACTCGAGTGACTTTCTACTGCCTTTAATATTGACTATAAAATACTCTGGCATTCAATGCACTGAATAGTTCATCTCCCTTCCGCATTTCTTCTCTTCTTATACCTTACTTCCTGTTGTGTGTTCTTTGATCCAGTAACACTGGCCTCCTAGGTGTTCCATGAATAAGATATCCCATGTCTTAATTCCTGGCATTCTCTCTGCTTGTGGCTCATGCTAGAAATGCTTTTCCTTCTCCCCTCTGACAACTGACCTCCCTGGCTTATTTAAGTCCCAACTAAAATCTTACCTTCTACAAGAAATCTTCCCAACCCCTCTTAACTCTTCCCTCTGTTAATTATCTCCTGTTTATTTGAACATTGTTATTGTGTTGTTTTCAGTCATGTATGACTCTTTGTGATCCCATATGGGGATTTCTTGGCCAAGATCCTGGAGTAGTTTGCCATTTCCTTTTCTAGCTCATCTTACAGATGAGGAAATTCAGACAAACCAAGTTGAGTGACTTGCCTAGAGTCACACAACTAGTAAGTGTCTGAGGCTGGATTTGAGCTCAGGAAGTTGAATCTTCCTAACTTCAGGCCCAGAGCTCTGTGGATTATGGCATTCCCTAGCAGCCATGTATGTGGGTCACTTTGTATATATTGTTTGGATCTGGTCTCCCCCATTGAATTGTAAGCTCCTTGAGGGCAGGGACTTTTTGCCTCTTTTTATATTCCCAGCAGTTAGAACAGTTCCTGGCACATAGTGGGAACTGAATGAATGTTAATTGATTGATTGACCCCTATCACTCCTTGCCTGGACTGTTGAAAAGCTTCTAAATTAATCTCCCTGCTTCCAGCTACTCTCCTTTCTATTCCCTCGTCCAGCCACATGCTAACATCGTCTTAAAGCATAGCTCTAAACATGTCACTGACGTGCTCAAATATTTTCCATGGTTTCTTATTAACTCCAAAGAAATGTGCACAGAATCACAGATGTGGAGAGTTGAAAGGGGGCGTTGCCAGACATCACAAAGGAGCCGGAAACATAGCTTGTTCAACAAGCCATTGTCTCTACTTGAAGACCTCTAAAGAGAGAGACAAAGACAGACAGAGAGACACAGAGAGAGAGACAGACAGACAGACAGACAAGAAAGAGACAGAGACAGACAGGAGAGAGAGAGACAAAGACAGAGATAGAGGCAGAGACAGAGACAGAGAGATGGAGAGAGACAGAGAGGGACAGAGATAGATAGCCAACCATCTGTGGCCTGAAGCCTGCCCTCAATCCCCCATCGGCTCCAATCTACATCTCCTTCCTCATTTTATACTAATCCTCTTCATTCAGTCTAGGTTTCTGCAAGCTGATCTGCTCAACATACAGCAAATTTCTTGTTTTTAGTCATTTCATGTTTGTCTGACTCTTTCTGACCTTCTTTTGGGTTTTTTTGACTAAAATACTGGAGTGCTTTGCCATTTCCTTCTCCAGCTCATTTTAAAGATGGAAAAACTGAGGAAAACAGAGTTAAGTGACTTACCCAGGGTCACTCAGGTAGTAGGTTCCTAAGGCCAGATTGAATTCAAGTCTTTCTGAGTCTAGCCCTGGTGCTTGATCCACTTTGCTACATAGCCAGCATGTCATGTCTGACTCTATGATCTCATTTGAGGTTTTCTTGGCAAAGATTCTGGAGTAATTCACTGTTTTCTTCTCCAGCTTATTTTACAGAAGAATAAACAAAGTCAAACAGAACAGGGTTAAGTGACTTGCTCAAGTTCTCACAGGAAGTCAGTGTATGAGATAGCAGATCTCAGGATTTCCTGACTCCAGGACCAGCACACTATCCCTGCTCAGCCTCACTGTTGTCCATAGTAGGCACTTAATGAATTCCCCCCCCCCATCATTTCATTAATTGATTCATTCTTTGATTTTCCTAACAAATTGCAAATTAGTGAATAACAACAAATTCCTCTCTCCTTCAAGTTTTTTATTAGTCCTGTTCTCATGCCTGAAATGTGAGCCCTTCTCAGCTCAACCATATAGACTTCCTGGCTTCCTCCAAGACAGTTTGGATGGTATCTCTGATGGGCAGCCCATTTTTACCCCTCTCTTGCCCCCTTCTCCATGCAGTTATTAAAGCTTCCTTCCTCCTGACATTGTTTTACATTTGTTTAATGCCCATTTGTCCACATGGTGCAGTTTCAACAACACTTAGAAAAGTGTCTGGTGCATAGTAGGTGCTTAATAAATATTGATTGATTGCTTCAGGACAGGATTCCTTCTTCCCTTAAAATTCATAGTATTGAGCACAGTGTATCTGATCTTAATTCTTTTTTTAAATTTAATTAATTAATTTACTTTTAGTTGGCAACATTCAGTTCTACAATCCCTTGGATTTCAAATTTTCTCCCCCTCCCTCCCATGGAGGCATGCAATCCAATAGAGGTTCTACAGATACCTTCATATTAAATATTAGTCAAGTTGCAAAGAAGGATTATAACTAATTGAGTGAACAATGAAAAAGAAGGAACAAAACTAAACAAAAGAGAGGGGCAGCAAGGAGTTTGCTTCAATCCGCATTTAGACTCCGTAAATATATCTCTGGCCGTGGATAGCCCTTTCCATCATGAGTCCTTTGGAATTGTCTCTGACCTTAATTCTAAGCCAATGAATTGTTTTTCTTTTAATTTCACTGAAGAAGCCACTGTGCCAGCTAGCTGCCCCATTGACAGTCTACTCCTCCTCTGCAATCTGTCTCTGATGCTCCATCTTACTTTAAAGAGAATATTGTCTTCTCTAATACTATGCCAGAGGAGCCCAATAGGAAGCAAATGTGAAGCAGAGCCTAAGGACTAGCCTTGCTACTCATTCAGTTGCATAAAGGATTCTTGTAAGGGCCAAGCATTTGGGGGTACAGAAATAACAGTGCCCCCCTCAAGGAGCTTACATTCTCTGGGGAGAGACAATACATGCACATATATGAAAACAATGAATAGGAAGTTTTGGGAGGGAGAGAGGGCACTAAGAGGTGCCAGGGTGAGGGCAGCAAAAGTCACCTGTGGAGGGTGGCATCAAAGGACACTGCAGTTTCTTAAGAAGGGAGCAGATTTCAGTTGTGAGTGACTGCCAGGGTAGAGAAAGAGCAGGCATGTCCGTAAGACACCCTCCACCAAAGTGCTAGGGTGCTTGGCATCAGTGGCTGCATGGTAGAGTGGAAGGGTTTTTTGTTTTATCCCCAGTATAATAACTCATGAAGCAGGGAAGAGTTGTTGCATCAGGGGGCGTAGCTCCCACAATCATGATGCTGCAGATGTGTTGAAGAAGACAGAAGGACCTGCATAGAGAGCAGCTCGGTCATGCGGTGTGTGCCCTGTCTGCTTCCTTTTGCTCATGCCATTTCTTTGCAATGAGTCTTGTCATCCCCACTCTCCAGCCTACAAGGCAGTGATCTGGCTCTGTCTCCCCCAAGAGTCTTCAGCGAACACTCCTACACAGCAATGACCTCTGAATTCTGGTGGGTGTCCTTGTTAACACTCCCTAGGCAACTTGCAAATGCTCTGCTGTTCTCTCCCCGGCGCAGGAACAATTTGATGGAAAGGGCCATGGTTTACTCCGCTTTACCTCTACTCTGGGGGACATTTTATGCCTCCATAACCCGGCTTGCTCTTATGCTCATAATCATCTTGCACATTACTCCCCCAGAAGATGAAACAGGCTATGATTCAGTCATACTAGCCTACTGTTTCTCACACACAAAATTCCATTTTCGATCTTTGTGTCTCTGTACTGGTTAACCCTAACATGTGGAATGCATTGTCTCCTTACCTCTACTTCTTAGAATTCCTGTTTTCCTTTAAGAAATATCATCCCATCGCTCCTTGAGGGAGTACATAGCCCCACCCCAATTCCCTGGATCCCTACCATGCCTGACACAGAGTGTTTAACAAATGCTTGTCAAATGACTCAAGACTAAGAAAGTGCAGGCTTCTGTTGTTTTTATATAGTCATGTCAGTCGTTTCTGACTTTATGATCTCATTTAGGGTTTTCTTGGCAAAGATACTAGAGTGATTTGCTGCTTTTTAAAAAATTTCTCCTGCTTATTTCACAGATGAGGAAACGGAGGCAAATAGGGTTATGTGACTTGCTCAGAGTTACACAGCTATTGTGTCTGAAGTTGGATTTGAATTCAGATCTTCCCATCTTCAGGCCCAGCCCTTTATCCACTGAGCCACCACCCTAGCCTTCCACTGTAGCCTTCTATGTGAAACCTTGCTAGTGCCTTTCCTCACCAAAAGAAATTACATTCATTTTTTATATATTATATATACACATATTTATGAATATATTGTCTCCCCATCCTTATATGTTTCTCCAGGTCCAGGATTCATTCACTTTTGTCTTTGTAGTTGCAGTGCCCAGAGCAGTGGCTAGTACACAGTGGGTGCTTAATAATTGCTTTTTTGTTTAATGATATTTGGCATTGTATTGTGAATGGGAATTTAACATCTTCCCTGCCCCTAGGCCCTTTGATAGGCTTAAGTGTACTTTTGATTGAGGTATAGGCTCTGGGAGTCCCCTTGAGCTTTCCTTGAGTCCTTGAGGTACAGGACCTTGAAATCTGATTAAATCATCTCATTTGCATGAGGCAAGTTTGTTACTAGATTTCCCACCCTCTGTTACTAGACTTACTAGACTTTCCACCCTCTGTTACTAGACTTACTAGACTTCCCACCCTATCCATCCACCCTTGAAATGGCCTAGCCCACCATTGTTTGTGGTCTCCAGGTGGCCTCCAGCTACTTCCCACCCTTAATCACAAATTTACCTTATTAACTCCTCCTGAAGACCCTCCCCACACTCCTTCCCTCAACCATCCCTAGAGTCCTCCCACAACCTTCTGTATATAAGACCCCATCCTGTATTCATGTGTGTGAGAGCACCATAGAATGACCTAGTACAGACTTACTTTGTGTCTAATACAAGAGAACTTTGAATAAACTTTACTTTTCTTTGGCTGAGAGAAGACTTGAGTCAGATTTATTCATCAGGACCAAGTGTGTTGGTATTTTGGGGTCCCCAAAGCAACCCTAACCCTCTTTATGGGTAACCTCTTCACCTGGAGCTGTGGTGTGAGGCTTGGTTTCCAGGAATGTCCACACCTTGGTGCTGTGTGATGGGGCAGTGGGTCAATAGTGTTGTGACATTCTCTGAGCCAGGAGAAAGCTATATATACCCTTATGTGAGATTTTGTTTTGGGGCTCACTTTGAGAAGTGTTGTGTGATTTGACCAGACCAGACTGTGGGCAGCTGTTGAGCCCCTGGGCTTTGAAAACCAAGATGTTGATGCTTCCCTCTCTGGTAACTGACTAGGTATGGAAGTAATGGTGAAGACATTTGAAAGCCTCTCTGCTGAACTGTTTCTCTGTTTGTAACTTCTCCTTGTAAACTCTGTATTCTCTGAAGTTCAGGGTGTTGAACTTTCCCCCCTGAACTAGGTAAATGACATATGTTTGATTAAAGCAAGATTATTGACCCATTTTGAGTTGCTTTCCTTTAGAAAAGCAGATCTAGGAACCAGTGTTGCCAGCCACCCTCAGGATGCTGGGGTGCTTGCTGCTACAGGCATACATTGGCATTAGTGTGGTATCAGTGTACACTCCATTGGCTAAGGGGGTGTATGTCTCTTCTCCCAGAAATAATCTTGCTAGGCATATATTCGAGAATCTCTTAGCTCTCTGGTGACCTTGACTGGACTGGTTTGGCATTCCTGTTGCCCATTTGGTAATTTCTCCTCATCCTGCTTGTGATGGATGAATTCTGCTTATCTCCATCTTTCAGTTTTTGTCCTTTCCTGTCCCCTGCTCTAACTGTTGAGATAAGATGCTTCTACATACAACAGTCCACCTTTCTGAAGATAAGGAAGCCCTTAGCAAGGATATTTCTGAATATTTTTCCGGTGCTTATCCTAGGACCCGAGTTCATCACTTCCCAATTCTACCCCTGTTGCACCCAATGCTCTGGTCTTGCTGCTAACGTTCTTCTCCTTTAATTGTTCCTCTCTCAAGGAATTTGGATGACTAAGCTGACATAAGAGGAACCCTTCAACACACACTGGTTCAAAGAACAGCATTTTAAATTGCCATATAAGAAAAGACGCAATGATATTTTTCTAAAAATGTTAAAATATCCGAATGAAAGTCAAATACAAAAATAAAGAATCTTTTATCACATCACATTGCAACTCAATAGAACTAAGCAGTGAGATGCTTTGGTTGCTGCTGCTGCTGCTAAACCATAATGATAATGAAAGTCCATTCCCAAAGTCCATTGGTATGAGACTCACTTTTCATTTTTGGAGATAAATGCTCTACCCTGCCTGAGGAATGGGGCAGAGTTGGCCAAGGCAAGGGGGCTTCAGTCTCTTCATTCTTCTTGGAATCTCTTCGGCCTCCAAGCCCTGCAGCATGTTTGGGTACTTCTGACATACTCTCAAGAGGAAAGATGGCAAAAGTCAACCCCACTGTAGGTTGCAGAAGAATAGAACTCAAAGAAGACAGGATGAGCTGGTATTCTCCATGATACCTTTATCCGCAGCTTGCTATATTTGAGACTTCAGAGTGCTTGACCTTAGGTAGATTTGGGCTCTTTCTTGGTTGAGGTGTTCCCCCACTCCCAGAAGGAGAGCTCCTTCACTCTGCATGGTCTGTATATCTTCTCCTATGTACATGTCCTCTCTCTTTTGTTTTACTATCAATTTGGAGAATTTGCTTTTCTTGGCTGAGTGTTATATGTGTTCCTTGTGAAACTGTTATTTGGTGAGAAGGGATTCAAGCCTTAAATATAAAGCTTAGGATCCTCTTGCTTCTTCCAGTAAAGATAAAACTATCAGAAGTTAACTTGAACCTGCTTACATTTCCTAGTCTAAAATTATTTAAGGGAGCACAGAGATGCAATTCTAGCCCAACACACCTTCTTCTGAGGAAAACAAAGTATCTTCCAGACCCAATTCCTGCATCCTCTTCTGGCAGGAATTAAAATGTCCTTTGGAAAAGGGTGGAGGAAGAAGAGGACACTAGTGTCTCTTCCATCTTGCTTTGAACTATACCATACCTTTATGCTACATGTGGGGGGAACGCCTTCACAACATGTTGGCCTCTCTACAATGATACTAGAAAACTTTCTTTTTCAGCGAGAGGGTGCAGTGGTTAGAGCACTGAATTTAGGAACCAGGGAGTGTCATCTTCCTGAGTTCTAATCCAAACTCAGACATTTACTAGTGGTGTGACCCTGGACAAATCATTTAACCTCTCTGAGTGTTTGCCTCACCTTCCTCATCTGTAAAATAATCTGGAAAAGGAAATGGCAAACGACTTCAGTATCTTTTCCAAAGAAACCCCAAAAGGGGTCACAGAAAATCAGACATGACTGAACAACTAAACCCTCAAACGCTTTATCATTTGACTAAAATGGCAACAGAGTTTTCTTTCCTCCTTATGATTCTGAAACAGAATGTCTGTGTGGTCTTTGTACGTCATTCAGACGTACTTGTCTGATCCTACTGCAGTGTTAACCAGCAAAGGGAGCACAGTATATGGAAAGCATGCTCTCCCAGGGGGAGGGGAGCAGGGGGATGATACTATCTATCAAGGGAAAAGGAAACCCATGAGAATATCATGTCTCGGATGCTCAAAACATCCTCTTGAGACATTTCTTGCTGAGCTGGTGTTGACCATTCTGGTTTTACAAGTATTTCTATAGACTTTGCCCCATTCCACCCCAATATTCATTCCATTCTACCTATGTATTGACTGGGGAGAGGGAGGTATGGTCTTAAGTATGTAAGTAATTACTAAGACAATATTTGATGTCTGTTTATACTTGTTAATTAAAATCCATTTTCTGAGGGGGGGGGATTGAAGGAACATAGGGTATGTTTGAGTACACAGAAGTGGACATTTGGAGAATCCCAGAATTGCAAAGCTAGAAGGAATCTCAAAGATTGTCTAGTCCAACTTATGCCTGAACAGGGATCTGGTCTACAGATTCCCTACTAAACTGTATCCTGCCTCTTCATGAAGATCAAGATCATGCTTCCTGTGAATGCATTCCATCTGAAGAGTTAAATGTGCCTCTTAGCAATTTATTCCTCTCATTGCTCGTTCTTCTCTTTGGTGCCAATCACAAGAAGTCTATTTCCTATAGTCTATGAGCACCCTTCAAATATTTAAAGACAATGACTTATTCCTAAAGTTTTTTTTCTCTCTTCTAAACATTTTTAATTTCTTCAAATTATTTTCTTATGACTGTATATTTTATTTTTTTATTCTCCAATATAGTGGTCAATATTTACAGGTATAGAATTTAAGCTCCTTTAGGGTAAGAAATGTCTTATTTTTTGCCTTTGTATCCCCAATGTCTCCAACAATATCTGGCACATAGGATGTGCCCTTGAACTCAGAAAATCTAAAACTAACCATTCACTCTTCCAGTTCTTCAATTTCTACCCAAAGCACCACAATCCTCCAGTGTCACAGGGGTATGATTTTCAAATGATGCTGAGCTCCTCACTTTCCCTCATCCTATCCATCCAATTATCCAATCAGTTTCTACATCTGGTCATTTCTAAGTTCCCATCATCTCTCTGGTCCAACTCCCCACTTCCACTCACAGTTACTACCTTTGTTTAGGGTTTCATCACCTCTCACCTAAATGGTTGTTAACAGGACCAGGTCATGGCAGTGATTGATCTTGCTGCTTCACATCTCCCCAAACTCCATAGCCTACACACTGCTGAAAATAGGGATTTTCCTTAAGTGTAGATCTGAATGAGTCACTCTTATGCTCAGCTAACATCAGTGGCACCTAAGGTCTCTCAGATCAAATTTAAACTCTTCCTATTTAATTCTTAAGGTCTTACATAACCTTGCTTCAATCTGTATTTGAAATGTCATTACATTTTACTTCCCCTCCCACCCTGTGTATTCCAGCCAAATTGATCTCTCTTTCAAACACAGAAACACACTCACACATACACAGACACATACTCTCACACACATGCAATCACACACTCACACACTCTTACACAAACACATTCACACGCACTCACAAACACACTCTCTCACACATGTGCACATGCACACACACACGCACACACATACCACTCTGTGCTTTTGTTCTGGCTCTGTAGCCTATGCCGACAATATACTCTTGCCCCTCCACCTCCTCATAGCATCTTAATCCTTTTTTTTTCATTAGTGATACAGCTCCAGCACTGTTTGTCTGCAGCCTTTCTTGATTCTCCCCTTCAGTTACTGCTTACCTACCAAACTGGATTGTATGGATCTACTCTCTAAATATCTGTATGTATTCACTTTATATATGGGTTGTATTCATTTTTATATGAATTTGTTGTCTCCCCTTCAGACTTGTTTTTTTTCCAGTAATGATTACTGAAATGTATGTACTTGTATCCCCATCATATAAAACAATGGTTAGCACACAGTAGGTGTTTGAAAAATACTTGTTGATTGATCAGTAGGTAGAGCCCAGAACTGAACATGACAGGCCAGGTATTATCTAAGTTAGAGCACAGTAGGTAAGATTACAGACATGTTCATTTGAAAGACTTTGCCTCAGTACAGAATAAGGTCACACTAACTTCCCTAGTTGGCACATTTCATTTTTGATTGGTGTCAAACTTGAGGTTCATCTCTTGGCTGCAGGCTTTTGCCTGTCTCAGGTTTTCCCCTTGTCAGAAATTCACTTCCTTACTTGCTCCATTTCTCACTTTCCCTAATTTCCTCCAAAACTAAATTCAGAGATCTTCTCCATGAGGTCTTCCCTGATCTACACAGCGCCCTTATAAATTTTGCATTTATTTTACAAATAATACTGTCTTCCCAATTTCTGTTCCGGCCTCCTTGAGGTAAGCTCATGTTTTCACTTTTCTTGTTATGTATTGAGCATAGTGTCGGACACCTACCAAGATAAAAAAAAAATCCTGTTGATTATTTCATTATCCTTAATTCGTAAGGAAATTAACCCCCCCCCTCAAATGAAGAACTTTATATCTATCCCTTTGGAAGTATATGTTATTTTCATCGGGATCTCAAAAACACCCTTTCACTTCTTTTGTTCTCTTCATTTTGCGGGGTGTATTTGAATGTCTAATAGATTGCTTGACTGATTGTGGCATCCATCAAATATTTCCAGAGTTTCTTTCATAACCCTGCTCATTAGTCTGCAAGTCTGATATCCTGTGTAGGAATCTTATCACTAGTCAGTTTTGTCATTTGTGGATACTCATAAGTTTTATCAGGGGATCAACAAGTCAGTAATCATTTATTAAGAGCTTAAGATGTGTTATCAACCAAGCTAAGCTTCTAGGATATAAAGAAAAAAGTGAACATACAAAAAGAAGTAGAAAGGAAGGGGGAGAGGGAGGGAGGTGAAAGGGAGAGAGAGAGAAAAAGAGAGAGAGAGAGAGGCAGAGATAGAGGGAGACAGAGACAGAGATGGGGGCGGGGGGAGCAGGAATTATTTTCCTACATGCTAGACTCATACAAAACAGAACTGCACGGACACAAGGAAAGGAAACTTTAGGCTTGGAAGAAGGTTTTAAGAGCTGAGAATAACAGAAAAGGCCTCCTGCAGAAAGTTGTGCCTTAGGTGAGTTTTGAAGAAAGTCAGGGCCTCTAAGAAGCAGGGACTAGGGGTGCGGGTGAACATTCCATTGCAGGGGGAGGGGGTCAATTCATAGGGAGAATATAGAATGCTGTATTTATGGAGCAGCCAAAAGGCCAGCATGGTGGGAGTGTGTAGAGAGGATTAATAATTATTTACAATTTTCTTCAGTGGCTGAAGATCAGGAGGCAATAATAATCTCTTGAACTTCATAGATCTGATACATGTTGGAACTGGGATCTTAGAACATAGAATGCCAAAACTAGGGGCAAGGCTTAAATCATAAACCAGAGATCAGAACTGAATGGAAACTTAGAATATTGAAATTCAGAGCTGAGAGGGAGTTCAGAATTAAAATGAACATCAGATGTAAGAGTCAAATCTTAGAACCTAGAACACTAGAGCTGGGAAGATCCTTAGAAAATATACTACCAAGCCAGGGTATGCTGACTTGTGTCAGTCTCACCAAAAAAAAAAAAAAAAAGAAGAAGAAGAAGAAGCCTCTGGGAGTTAAAAGCAGCTAGAGAAAATGATGATATCACTGCGGAAGCAAAAGATGCAGATGCCCAATTCTAAGACTGAGGGCAGTGGGAAGGATCAAGTTTCAGTCCACAGTGACTGTGGTCCCAGAATAGAGCGGCAGTGAGAGGCTACAGACCATGGCAAAAGAGCCACAAGAGGTGGAACAAAGAAATGCGGGGGCCCAATCCCTGGCTAAGAGGCCCATGGAGACAATGCTGAGGTGCAGAGGGATGGGGTGACACGCACATGCCTACTCGGGTCCCTGAAAGAAAGGAGACTCTCCAATGTCCTTCCACAGATCCAAGGGCCTCCAGGAGAGGAGGGAATCTCATTTGCTTGTGGTCCCAGTTCTGACACGGGTACAGTGTCAAAGAACTTCTGGGTCAAGCTGGGATGAACAAGGGAAATGATCAAGCATTTATTATACACCTGCTATGTTCCAGGCACGGTACTAAGTGCTTTCCAAATATTATTTCAGTTAGGCATCAACAAATCTGTAATGTAGGTGCTTTTATTACCCCCACTTTAAAGGCAAAGAAACTGAGGCAGGAGGGAGAGAGGGAAGATGTCAGAGGTGGGTGAGGTCATCAAGGGCTGCCGTCTATCCCTGTAGCCTCATAATCAAGACGAGTATGAGTGGCCTTTGGCCGAGATCCTGAGCGTGAAGGACATCAGTGGCCCGAAGCTGTTTTATGTCCTCTCCATCGACTTCAACAAGCTCCTGGATGAGACGTTGACCCATGACAGGCTGGACCTAAAGAAGATACAGTTTCCTAAAAGTGAGGCCAAGACCCCCACAAAAAATGGGCTCCCTGTATCCAGACCGGGCTGCCCGGAAAGGGAGGTGCCGGCTTCGGCCCAGGCCAGTGGGAAGACACACGCTCCGCTTCAACCTACCCAAGGGGCACGAGGCCACCCTGGAGGCGAGCCTGACCAGCCTCTCTCCTCCAGGTCCTGCCCGCAACCCAGACACCGTTCCATGAAACGAAAAGTGGAAACGGTTTCACCAGCAACTCTTGTGCCCAGCGAGACAGCTCCAGCCTCTCTTTCCTCAGAATGGCTCAGCCCAGAGGGCACTGGATGCCCAGGTGGGCCGGAAGAGGAAATCGAACTGTCTAGGCACCAATGAGCACTCCCAGGACAGCTCAGACAGAATCCTGTCAGCCCCTCTTGTGATGGGCAGTTTGGTGTCAGACCACAGCCACGACGACATCGTTACGTGCATGAAGAACAGCGAGTTCATGGAGCTTGGCTGCCACCGCCCCAAGCCCTGGTACTTCTCCCCGTACCCCCAGGAGCTGACCGCTCTGCACGTGCTCTGTTTCTGCGAGTTCTGTCTGAAGTATGGGAAGAGGCTCAAGTGTCTGCAGTGGCACCTGAGCAGATGTGACCTCCAACAGTCCCCGGGGAATGAGATTTACTGCAAGGGCACCATCTCTTTCTTCGAAATTGATGGGCGTAAGAACAAGAGTTATTCCCAGAACCTCTGCCTTTTGGCCAAGTGTTTCCCGGATCACAAGACGCTGTACTGCGACACAGTCCCGTTCCTCTTCTATGTCACGACCGAGTACAATTGCAAAGGATTCTACATCGTCGGCTACCTCTCAAGGAAAGAGTCCACAGAGGATTACAACGTGGCCTGCATTCTGACCCTGCCTCCGTGCCAGCAGAGTGGCTATGGCAAGCTGCCCATCGAGTTCAGCTACGAGCTGTCCAAGGTGGAAGGGAAGATAGGAACCCCTGAGAAGCCCCTCTCATATCTTGGCCTCCTGTCCCATCGGAGCTACTGGTGACAGACCATCCTGGAGATACTCATGGGACTCAAATAGGAGAGTAGCGAGCAGCCCCAGATGACCCTCAATGAGATCAGCGAGATCACCAGAATCAAGAAGGAAGAGGTCATCTCCACCTTACAGTACCTCAATCTCATCAACTACTACAAGGGCCAGTACATCCTGACGCTGTCAGAGGACATCATGGATGGCCATGAGCGGGCCATGCTCAAATGGCTTTTGCACATAGACTCCAAATTTCTGCATTTCACCCCTAAGGACTGGAGCAAATGAGGAAAGTGGTGACCTCCTGCCCTTCCCCTGTGCCACACTCCATGGCCACTGGACCTCTTCTCCTGACAGGGCTGGACCGACATGACCCTGGCCCTGCCTTCTCTGGGTTCAGCTCTGTCGTGGGCACGTGAGCTGCTGATGGGAAGCGAAGAGATCAGAGGCTGGAGACTGCTCTTCCCTAGGGGCTTTGGCCCTGTGTACAGAAAACTGGGCAGCTGTGTATAGTGATGGGGAATGGTGGGCTGGGCATGGGGTGTACAATCCTTTTGTACAATGTGAGCCAGAGGGGCTGCTGGACAAGCACAGCCGGGATGCTTCTGCCCTATTTCATCTACAATTAACTGTGCATACCCCCATCTGCTTCTTGGGGCCAGGAAGGGGGAGATGCCACACCCACAAAAAAAGAAACTGAGGCAGACAGTGGTTAAGTGACTTGCCCAGAGTCACACAGGCTAGTAAATACATGAGGTTGAATTTGAATTCAGGTGTTTCTGATTCCAGACCCAATGTTTTATGTACTGTGCTACATCTGGGGGGAGAGGAAGGCTTGAACAACATTGAGTCCCTAAATCAATCAAAGGAGTTCTTTAACTTGGAACTCCCCCCTACCCCATTGCACAACAAACAGTAAGGGTAAGAACCATGACATGAAGGAGACAACTCAGACTTTGTCCTTTACTAACACAGTGAATTAGGTCAAAAATGAGTATGCAGAAGAAGGTGACTTTTTACTGACCACTGGATCTTTGCCCTTGCAAGGAGCTCTTACTTCAGCTCCTGAGGCTAGGGATCAATCAAGAAACACTGAATAAGCACCTGCCACTCATGCAACACTATGTCAGGTGCTGAAGAGGGATGCAAAGATGCAAGTGAAAGAACACTTGCCCTTAAGAAGTTTTCAATCTAGCAAGGAGAAAAACAAATGCTTATACAGGTGCATGATCACTTGCCAATGGATAGATAAATAGGAAACATATACAAAGTGGATATGAGATTTATTTAGAGAGGATAAAAAGACCAAAGAAATGGAAAGGGCATCAAGAAAGGTGTCATATATAAGAAGACTATTGATTCTAAGAGAGAGGTGTAGGTGACATCCCAGGCATGGAGGTCAGAAAGAGCAACTGTATACAGAGGGGAAAAGGGGGGCTTGTAATGGGAATGTAAATTTGGAAGATCTTCCCTGCCCCTAGGCTAAAGTGCACCTGGAGCCTGGGGTGGGAGGCTTGTTTTTCAGGAGATACTTTTTGATTGGCCAGTGGGTCCAGAAGGTTGTTACATTCTCTGAGCCAGGAGAAGGCTCTATAAGCCCTGATGTGTAGCTTTGTTTTGGGGGCTCACTTTGAGAAGTGTTCTGTGATTTGATCAGATGAAACTCTGGGACACCGTTGTCCAGAGCCCTTTGGCTTTGAAACCTAGATGTTGTTTTGCTATGGATAAAATGGTTGGACAGTTTGGAAACTGTCTACTTGATCTGTTTCTCTTTCTTGATAATTCTGTCTGTATAATCTGAAGTTCGGGGTGCTGATCTTTTACCCCTGAACTAGGTAAATGATACATATTTGACTGATTAAAGTAAGCTTGTTAACCCATTTTGAGTTGCTTTCTTTTAACAAAGCAGATCTAAGAAACTGTGTTGGCAGCCACCCTGGGGATGCTGGGGTGCTTGCTGCTACAGGGCTATGGAGAAGGGATAGCAACTAGTTAGACTGAATTATAAAGGAAATGTGTACATAACTACATATGTTTGTATACATATATTATCTTTCCCTACATATGTGCATGTACCTCTGTATATATGTGGGTATGTATGTATGTATTCAAGTGAATATCCTTTCCCCTTTACATTCATTCCCAATTTAAAGACAACATATTGTTATCCTGAGAGCTTGAATGGGAGTTGGAATTCATTGTATCTTTTCTTTAAAGAACCAAATACAAGCTATAGATCGCTCTTCTTAGTATTTTAAAAGAACTTGTGGGTTGGTACAAGTCAAACTACAGGAAGAATGACTGGATTCCATCTTCCAAGACTGAAACTATTTTTATAACATTGAACTTTGTTATGTTTCATAGGCTCATAGATTTGGAACTATCGTGTCTTAGAACTCAAATGAGAAAACTGAGGATAATTAGTCAGGCAACAACTGTTTATTAAGCACTTACTGTATGCTAGCTAGGCATTGTGCTCAATAGAAAGTTAACTAATTTCATACTCTTTGACCCAGCAATACCACATCTAGGGTTGTGTTGTATAGTGGGAGGAAGACCCATATGTACAAAAATATTTTTAGCAGCTCTTTTTGTGGTGGAAAAGAATTGGAAATTAAGGGGGTGCCCATCAATTGGGGAATGGCTGAACAAGTTGTGGTATATGCTTGTGATAGTAATGGCAATTAAAGATTCCCCTGTATTGGCTTAGTTTTTCAAATTGATTGTGTTAAAACCCAGAGTTTGTTAATCCCACCTGTGGGATGGGCTTATTGATATGAAAAGAAAGTCCTGAACTGGGAGGAGCTGGTGAGGTAGATTTGGAGAGACACTAGAGAGAGGCGGAAGATTTTTTTTGGAAGCAGCACCTTGTGGAGAGAGAGAGACTAAGAGAATTGCTGGTGGCCGCTTTGAATTGCCCTGGACTTTTGAGACCTGCCCCCTGAGCTGCCAAGGACTGAGGAGACATGGCTGTTTTGCTGGTACTTTGTGTGTCTGTTTTGATGTTGTTTTGCCAGATTTGTCCACTGGTGAAAGACAGTCCTTTTGTTGAAGAAGTCCTGGAACCTGGCTGTTCGCTAAGAAGCCCTGATACTGTCCTGAAGACAGAGAGTGAATACTGTCCACTGGTGAGGGACGGTGCTGTTGTTGCAGGGGTATGGAGACTGTCCTGCAGACAGAGTGAATACTGTCCACTGGTGAAGGACAGTGCTGTTGTTGCAGGGGTCTGGGAGCCTTTCTGTTGGTTCGGAAGCCCTGAAGAAGGATTTTCTTGTTGTATGTTTACAGAAATCCTGGGAGAGGGCTTTGCTAATGTGTTCAGGGGTTCTAGGACTGTTCTACAGACAGAGGATGAATTCATGAAGGGACTGGCAATGTATCTTATGGCCTTGCTAAGCCTTGTCTCCCCAGGAACTAAGATTGCTGAGAACTTGCCTCGTGTCAAGATGAAGAAAAGAGCTCCATTTGGGTATTAAGTGCTGTGTTTAAACTTGATGTAACTCTGGGGTAGATTCAATTGTGATCCAGGGGTGGGGAACTTCTGACCTTATGTTTGGAAACTAATCTCCATTTGAGAAGAGGGGCTATGTGGTGGATTTAATTAAGGTATAGCCTAGGGAGGAGAAGTATTTAGAACAGGGACTTTGTAATTGATTGAATGATTGGAAGGTCCTGGGGTGGGGTAGTCCTTGGAGATTATTTAATCACATTTAGTAAATGCTGTATTTGGAATGATGTCATGTTTTGATCTTCTCTGTTCTTGGTTTGTCACTGAATAAAATGGAGAGCACCTATGCTGGTATTTTGAACCTGGGAAGTTGCCTTTCTTTTGGCATTACATTACAATGCTATAAGATACGAGGAGCAGATGGACTTCATATATGCCTGGAGAGGCTTATACGAACTGATGCTGAGTAAGAAGAGTAGAACCAGGAGGAATGTGTTCACAATTACAGACACAACGTATGTTTGATGACCAACTTTGATAGAGTGGACTCTTCTCAGCAATGCAGGGTTATAAGTAAATCTCAAAAGACTCATGATGGAGAAAGATGTCTACATCCAGAGAAAGAACTAGAAAGAACTGACTTTGAATCCAGATTGAAGCAAACTTCCTTATCTTTTTCTTTTTCTTGTTTGGTTTTGTTTCCTCTTTCCCATTGTTCATTCCATCTGATACGATCCTTCTTTATAACCTGACTAATGTCTAATGTAAAAGTATTTGCAGATCCTATACTTGATTGTATGCCATCATGGAGGGGGGGAGGGAGAGAAAATTTGAAACTCAAGGAATTGTGGATCTGAATCTTTTAAAGTAAAAGTAAACAAACAAATTAATAAAGACCAAAAAATTAAAAAGAAATAAAGTTAACTGGTCCAATGGCCTACAAATAGCACCTGAGGTTGGATTTGAACCCATACCTCCTAGGCTATAGTGCCCTTTCTACCTCACCAACGTCTCCCCCATTTACTATTTAACAGTTTTTGAAACTGATTACCTGAATCTGGCATTTCTGGCTATAGATTTCTAGCCTACTGCCTGACTAAAGAATGGTCATGTGACAAATTATATCCTTTCTTGCTGATAATAGCATCATGTGAAAATAGTTCCAAAACTTGGGATTTTAGTAGCAATTTCTGAGAGCTTTAGAAGACAATTATAGAAGGCTGCCTTTGTTATTCCCTGTCATAAGTAGGATTCAACAGAAGCTACATTAGATCCTAGGGTTAGAATTGAGGTTTTCCCTGGACTGCCCGCCAGGATTAATGCTGACATTATCAATTGGTGTTTCTTTAACGAGCATTTTACCCTTATCCTAACTAGACATGACATGACTTGGGTTTGGTTGATGAATCCAAATGACTCACAAGACCTCTCACAGTGAAATCAGGAATGGGAATTTGGGATTATTAAGCTTAATCAGACATGAATACTCAATAGTTAATACATAATTGATGCTGAGAGCAATCATAGTCATTGTAGTCCTATTATGGTGTCACAGACTCTGAAAAGCCTGCTTTTTCTGACTCTGGGGTAACCATAAGGAAATTCTTCCCCTGGAGAGATTTTTCAGGTGATGGGGGAGGAGGTATTGATGCATTAGATTCGTTTCACATAGACCTTCAGAAGTCTAAGCAATCTAACTACTCAATAAAGAGTATTCATTTTGCAATACTTATAAAGACACATTTAGCAGTGAAAAAATAATAACCAAAATAACCCTATTTTCAAAATATGATGGAGAAAATACCAAAATTATGGGAAGAAAATAGTTTTTCAACATGTGCCCATGCCTGAAACAAAGAATTTCAGATTTTTCCGTCTTCTATCTATCATCCATCCATCTATCTATCATCTATCTATCATCTATCTATCTATCTATCTATCTATCTATCTATCTATCTATCTATCTATCTATCTATCTATCTATCCATCCCTCTATGTAGGGGAAACAATGGATTTTATTAGAATGTTATTAAATAAAAAAAGTACTATTTAAAAATACTGATTGAAAGAAGACTTTTTTTCAGCTGAACATAAGGCAGGATGCCACAGGCATACGCAACTATCAATCAACAAGCATTTATTAAGTGCTTATTGTGTCCTCCGCACTGGGCTCAGTGCTAGGAATACAAGGCAAAACCAAACCAGCCAGCTCTCACAAGGCTCACAGTACAGTGGGAGGATCCAACAGGAAAACATCAAGGGGACATTAGCACTCTTGTTTGTTCAGCTCAATAGATGAGAAAGATGAAGCCCAGAGTTAAAGTGACTTTTCCAAGATAACACATCATAGGACTTTTTTGAGATGTCCAATAAGGAGATGGGTTCCTGAGGGTTTGGGATAATTGTGAGTTCTCTGTTACTTGAGGATTCAGAGAAAGGACAGATGCTCAGATATTATGTAATTGGCTGAGGGTACTCCTATGTAGGCTCATTTAATGCTGAAGCCCCTTTTAACTCAGATGTCATGATTTTATGAAAACAGGATAGAGAATGGAGGACCAGGGGGAGATTGTTTTATGTGCAAAGCTGGTAAAATCACCTTACACTGGATATCTCCATATCTTAGTCAATTTGTGAACTCCATGGTGGCAGTAGCATGAAAATTGTTTTTGACCTTTCCTCATTCTCTGCATGAGCCTAGTTAGGAATTTTCCATAAATCCTCCTTTAGGAGGCCAGCAAATATCTCGGCATCCTCGCTTTGGCTCATGTAGTCTTTTGCCGATTGTGTGGTATCCCTCTGGATGGATGGACATCACTATTGACTCCCATGAGCTGGCCCCTTCCTTTTTGGGCCGTCTGCTCAATTCAGTTCAATAAGCATTTATGGAATATCTGCTATGATACCGTAATTGAACTAGAGAAGACACTTAAAGACATAAAGAAAATAGTCCCTGATCTCAAAAGACTTTATTTGTCTGGGAAGAAAAAAATAACAATAGAAAGTAAGTAAATGCAAAAATGCAATCACAGGCACAAATGAGAAGGGATAGCCTTTCAGGTGGAGTCCACAACCTGGGCAAAAACATCGAGACAGAAGGTGGCATGAGTAATAGCAATTAGGATAGTTTGGAATGTAGAGAGTGGGGCAGAGTGATATGCAATGAGACTGAATGAGATGTTCTGTAACCATCAGCCAGCCAGCTTAAGCAGCAAAGCATCCTAAAGGAGAAATGGGAGGCAGCATGCACCAGTCAAGTCAAACCACCAATGTGTCCTTGGCCACCTTCTATCCTGAGATCCTGAAGGAGCTTGTCTAGGAGCCTCACCCTAAGAACTTTGGGAAAAGCAGTGCTCCACCCAGTATGTTAGACTGGCTTCCAGCTCAGGTACCACAGCTATCACTGAGGAGAGGTATCCTTATGCAAATGAGGGCTCACCTTCCTCAGAACCTCTAGCATCACCTGTGATCCAAATGCCTTAAGCAGACAGATAGACATAAGGCCCTAAGAACAATCTCACCTCAGATCAACACTCCTGCTTCCAGTTGAACACTCACAGCCAACCATCTGGGGAGGTGACTTTGGTGGAGGAGTGGCCAGCCATCCACACAAACCTGACTGCCACCCACAGAGAAGATGAGCAGCCTTGTTGAAATAGCCAATCATCCTGAAGGAAAGACAGGAGGAAGCATGAGCCATGAAAGTCAAACTACTGCCACTGCCTTGACCTCCATTCCCCCCACTCATACCTAGACGAAGACAGTCCAAGACACTTAAGCAGAGAACCTTGGGAATGTCAAGTGCCCTCAGACATCATCCTAGGAAGTGATATGATGGAGAGGCAGCCTAGGTAGATGCTATGGACAGAGTATTAAGGATCCAGAAAGAGAGTTCTTGGCATCATCAAATGATATGGCATTAAAAACTCAGGCTGCTTTAAAAGTGGAAATGGCATAGATGACTGATTAAGATTTCTGTTTTGTTTTGCCTGTGGTGTCTCAGGGACCATATCACCTTTCCATCTGACTTGCGGCTGGAACCTCCCAAATATGTTGTCTTTACCATTCTTGCCTTGCTCTTCTGTTTGTATCCTCAACATTTATCGCAATATGTTGTACATTCTAAGCGCTTAATTAAATCATTTATCATTCTTTTTTTATTACATCATGAAGGGCTTTAAATGGCAAAGAGAGGAGATGGAACTTTCTCCTAGAAGAAACAGGAAGTCATTGAAGCTTCTTGAGCACAGTAGTAGAATGTCCAGGTCTGGATTTTAGGGATGTTGTTTCAACAGGTCTGTGGAATAGACATCTCAAACCCAGAGTGAATAGCCAAGACACAAACCACACAACTCCCAAGTGTGACCCAAACATGCTTAAAATGCAATCTCCATCTAATTCTAATGTGTTAATGTACTAATAAAAAAGAAATATATAAACACATGTGGTTTCTTAAGTCAATATGTGGATCAGGGGCATCTTACTGCATCGGTTAGTGGTCTTATTTCTATTTGAATTTGAAACCACTGGTGCTGACCATTGATTGATTGATGTGGAGAGGCTACATGTAGAGAGACCAATTGGAAGTTATTGCCATGGTGGTGGTGGTGTGAATGGAGAGAAAGGGACAGACCGAAGAGATATTGTGGAGATGAAAGAGATATCTGCTAACTGACTGGATATGTAGGGTAAGGTAGAGGGTAGAGTCAAGGGTACCTCAAGGTCTGGGAAGCTGCATGACTGAAAGGATGCTGATGTCAAGAGAAAGATCAACATTCAGGGGAGGGGTACATTTAGAAGGAAAGATAAGGAGTTCAGTTTTTGGACAGATTTAATTTGAGATGCCTATGAGATATCCAACATGAATGGAAACTTCCAGCTATCTAGTGAATGTCCTTGATGATACTTTCAAGAATCCTTGGGAGGCATGGGAGCCATGATTGACAACATGCTACAGCATATTTATTCCAGTCCTTGGTCTGTCCATTATTATGCAGTTGTGCTGCAGCTGAGATCATGGTAGCCTTTATTCCATGCTGATATGGGATTCCTGGGATGCCACCGGTAATTGTAAGATGGGATATTCAGGTGCAAGAAGCTTAATCTCTAGTATTTTCTCTCTGTTGATTATTTCATTTTTATCTAGTACATATCTTGTGTATATTTATTTGTATGTTATCTCCTCCATTAGACTGTAAGTTCCTTAAGGACAGGGATTCACAAATGTTTTTTTTTAATATCCCCTGCACCTAGGACTATAACTGAAACATAGTAGATGTTTAATAAATATTTATTTACTGACCAATATTATTAAAATCATGACACAATTTCTCAAATGTATTCTAACCCCAATGAAATAAAGTTCCTTTCCAATTATGATGTTCAAATATTGCCTAGCACAAATGACTCACAAACATAACATCATATCACAGAGGTAAATATATATATATATATATATATATATATATATATATTCTAAAATGGATAAGGGTTATATTGAAATCAGGTAAACAGTTCACATTGGAGAGGGAAAAGAGTGTTGGGGGAGAAGGAAAAAAATGTTTTGGCCAATCTAAGGCACACACTTAAGTAGACAAGCCTTTGAGTGACTATATCACCATGTATATCTTGGAAATGGTGAAAGAGGAGGTTCTAACATAAGTGAAAAAGACAGCAATGCTGCTTAGTGAAGTAAGGTGAACCCATGGGGAGGCACCAATGACACAAACAACTTTCCCTACCTTTGCAGGGATCCCAGATGACAAAGATGGTGGCTAAGTGTAAACGAAATATTGCAGTAATCTTCACCTTAATCCATCCATCCGTTCACGAGCATTTTGAGCTACTGATTATTTTTTAAAAAAAGATTCTTTGTCACAAGGGCTGAGGATATGGGTGTGTAGAGGGAGAATCTATTCAGAAATGATGGTGACTAAAGAAAAACATACTATCAATCAATCTATCTATCCACAAACATATACATACATACACACATATGTACACACATACCATATATGTGTGTGCTTATTTATTTCTACATATGTGTGTTGGAAGATACAAAGACAAAAAGGAATAACTTCTTTTCTGTCAAGGTTATAACTCTTGCCATTGTTGACAAGAAAAAGAACACCAACAAACCTTTGTCTAGGTTATCCCCTGTGCCTTGGCTGCTGTCTTCTCACCCCTGTTTCCTGGAACTTGTGGATCCCTTTAATCTCAGCAAATGGGGTCCATTCCTCATGAACTCCTTCCCCTATTCCTCAATTGTTAGTATCCCTTCAATCACTTTGTTTTCAATGTGCACATACCAGTATATTTACACATGCATACATACATGCATGTAAATACTATGTGCATGCATGTGTGTGTACTTCCCTCTATATTTTTTTTCTTCTTCAGGTAATAAAGCTTTTGGAAGGAAGAGACTATTTTGTTTTTATGAGTTCATAAATACTAGTTGGCAAGGGTTTGATTGAAATGGATTTAGGAGAGGAGGTTTGGCAGGGCAAGACAGAAGGTGGGTTGGAGTTTGGTTGTGAAGCAGGAAAGGGCTGAGACCCTGGTGGTATACTTCTAGTAGAAAATCCCCAGACAAGTTAGAGGGTGGAGAGTGGTAGAGAAGGGTGAGGTGGTTCATTGGAAGGTTCCCTGAAAGAAAGTTGGACCCATCGAAGAGGAGGAGTCTTTGCATTTTCATCTATCTGGAAATCCTTTAGAAGAAACAAAAGGCAAGTGGACCGATTCAGAAATATGTAAGGGAAATTATAGGCAGTCAGGTGGGCAGGCAGAGGGGTAGATAGGCCTTTTCATGGGGTATGTGGACTCCCCAAGAAAGCAAGAACACCTTGATGTGTATAGGGGTGTGAAGAGGTTCCCTCAGAGATTAACTGGGTGAAGTTACAGTGGGCAATGTCTCCAGGAGTATCAAGGATCATGGTCATAATGTGGTGGATGAGGTGCTGTCGGATCTAATGTCCTCTGAGGACCTTAGAGTGTAGGAATGAATACAGGGAAGAAATTGATCCTTTTTTCTCTCAGGAGAATGGCAGCCTGATCCAAAGTTCTCCTTACCCCATCCATCCCATAAACATCTGGGGAATAGGATTAGGAAAGGACAAGGGTTGAGGATGTGTTCTTCCATTTCATTTCTTCTGCTCCCTGCCCCCCCCCCCCAACTGAGCTATTCTCTTCTCCCTACTTCTTTCTGCCTGGGGATTTATATTCATTTTAACAAACATCAGCGACCATAGAAGGATATGGGTGTCCTTTGGAGTTCAATGTGGAGACATTCCAGAGCCTTCATAAATCTTCGCACACATATACATCACAGTGGATGATAAGAGCTATTAAATTAGATATACACACATCACCCTTGGGACATGAAAAAGGACCCCCGAGTGTTTGCAGATCAGCAGGAGACTCGAGAGGAACAACAGAAGGGAGACTCAGAATGAAAGGCAGAAATTGGGCTTTGACCTTAAGCCAAGTAGTAGAATTGATGTCATTAGCCATATTTGTAAGTGATCTGATTGATGGATGATGGCCAATGTCTCGTAATCTTACCCTAGAGGGGAGCAGCTGCAGTGAAATTCTGTTCCTAGCCAAACACCGGGTAATATTTAACCCTCTGTTCCACATTGGGCATTGACCTGGCAGCGACCTTCCCTGAAAAATGATTCCTGATGAAAAGCATCACCTTGGCAATAATTCTGTGTGTGTGTGTGTGTGTGTGTGTGTGTGTGTGTGCGCGCGCGTGCACGTGCAGGTGCACCTCCAAGCAGATAGCAGGTTAGTTAACAGCAGCAGGTTTTTCAGAGTGGGAGTGAAAATAACAGAAAAGAGACCATGATCATCAAAACTAGATGGCCAGAAGGGTCTCACCTTGGATGCTCAGACATAGAAACAAGAGAGAGAATGACAGACAGACATTAAAGCATCCCTGGCACCTGGAAAGGATTATTAAAGTGGAAGAGGGGACCACTGAGATGGAATAGAAAGAATAGAATGAAAAATGAGATAAGAAAAGTAGCTGACATATACACAGTTATGTTAAACAATGTTCTGGTGAAGAAAAAAAATCTTCTTAATTGTAAAGGCCATCATTCGAAATAAAAAAAAAAAGCCACCCTAAATGTATCCTAGGGGTTGTGACCTTGAAATTAAGGTCATGAAAAATTCAAGTTCCTTGTAGCCTGTGAAATGGCAGGAAAGAAATAGCTTTTGTAAGTATGTTTTCTTATTCTCTATCATCACCTGTATATCAACAGTTTAGCATGAAAATCAATGAGAAAATTCTTGTCAAGTGTATGGCCGCTGTACTTTTAACATTAGCATTATCAGTGTTAAAATGAATACTGCTTTGATATCATCAAGAGCTAATTGGTGGCTGATCAATGGCTAGCTTGTGGCTAATGTTTACTTGCATGTTCTGTTTTTACATTTCTACTTATCTTGCTCCTATCTTAACCTCTCTACACGGCTGTCCTTCATAGCAAAAAAAAGAGGATGAAGAAAAACATGCCTTCTTCATGACTTGCCAGGAGAAAGACCCAGCCAAGAAATATTTTTTGAGTGACTACTATGTGCCAGGTGCCAAACTAAGCAATGGGCATAGAAAGAAAGGGGGGGGGCGTATCCCCTGCTCCTGACAAGCTCATAGTCAAATGATTTTATCGTGTTCTTGTTCAGTTGTTTTAGTTGTATCTGAAACTTCGTGACTCCATTTAGGGTTTTCTTGGCAAAGATACTGCAGTGGCTTCACTTTCTTTTTTTACCCTCAAGCTCACTTAAAAAATGAGGAAACTGAGGCAAAAGTTCAAGTGACTTGCCGAGGGTCACAGTAATATTCTAAGACCAGATTTGAATCCAGGTTCTCCTGACTCCAGGCCCAGAATCCTATCCACTGTACCTCCTAGCTGCCCAGTGGCTATAAAGCTTGACAGGTTATGCTGTGGTCCACAGTCTGAGCCTGACCTTTCCCTCTCCCCAACTGGGTCATTAGCATCCTGCAGAATCCACAAACCTCGGCTATTTTTGCTCTCGCTGTTGTTGTTGGCATTTTTCTAGATTGTCATCCTCATTAATCCACTTCCTGTGGTCTCTAGTCATCCAACTTCTTCCATGTTGCTTTGAATTCTTCATATTCATCATTTATTTTTCTTGTTCATTCATTTTTTTTCAGTTACGTCTTGCACTTCGTGGACCCATTTGGGATTTGAGTGGTTTGCCGTTTCCTTCTCTAGGCCATTTTACAGGTGAGGAAACTGAGGAAAATATGGTGAAATGACTTGCCCAGGGTCAAGCAGCTAGTGTCTGAGGCCAGACTTGAGTTTGGAAAGATGAGTCTTTTTGACTCCAGGTCCAGAAATGTATCCACACTGCCAGTTAGGTGCCCGTCATTATTTAATACAGCTTAGTCATAGTCAATTGAAATAGCCATTACCCTATCAATGGCCACCTGACTTCGTTCTAGGTCTGTACCACCATAATAAATGTGGCCATCAACAGTTTTGTCTTTATATGGGAACTCTGTATCTAGCTTTAATTTTATTGAACTACAAAGTGTTCTTGCCATAGAATCTTGGTGTTAAAGGCAATAGATATTGCCACATTGTTTCCTAAATGGATTACAAGTTTCATTCCGGAATGGTGACGGGTTTCAGTAATTCATAACTGCCTCAACAGGGTACAAACATTTCTGTCTTGCTGTACCCCCTTTAACATTGATAATTATTACTAATTATTATTGATTGCAATTGCTGTTTTCTGACCAGATACAGCCTGCCATTTTCCTGTTCTTCTGTCTCCTCATTAAACTCAGAACTCAAGCTTCTGATCAGTTGCCACGCCTCCATGAAAGCATACAACCTGCCACTCTCTTCCAATGCACTTTCTGAGATGAGTAACAAAACCAACATTGCCATTCCTAGAAAGGGTATGCCAGTCAATTGCCATGTGTGGCTCTACTCATCTCCCCTGTGACTTCCCAGTCTAAAACATCCCTTTCTTCACTTCCCTACAAATAGCTTCTCCTTTTATTAGGAAGTGAGCTACTTGAAGGCCACGATATCTTACTTGCTCTGGCTTGGAATACCAGTGCTCAGCACAGTGTTGGACACATGGTAAGTGACTAATCAATACTTTTTGTTAGTTGTTCTTCCATTTGTTCATTGAGTATTTGGATTTTTTATTGATAATTTAGTATACACACTTATATAAAACACATGCATATGCATATATACATATGCATATACATACACACATATATATGTATATATGCAATACTTCTTTGCTTACATATTTTTGTTTTTTCCCCTCCATGTAACTTGGATATCTAACTTTTATTAGAGATATTTAGTACATGTGTCTTCTATTCAGAAAGTTTTTTTTCTTACTTCAATTAATTTTGCTCATAAAAATATTTTTAAATTTCCTGAAATTGATATAATCTATTTTATTTTGTATTATATCTCTGTCTCATTGGTTGTTTAAGGAAATTTACCATAGCCAAAAATGTGAAAGTTGTCTCATCTGGTTCCATTCTACTATCTTTAAAAATGTGATCATTAATATTCATGATATAAATCCATTTGTGAGCATATTATGACATATGGTGCAAAATGTTCATGTAAATATGTTTTTTCTCCACATATTTCCAGCTTCCTTAGCAGTAAAATAATTTGACCAAAAATAAGAGTTTGTGGGGAAGGACAATTTTTACTACTTCTAATCAATTTCATAAATCCTTCTTTATAGAGACAGTATTATATCCATTGAGGACAGCTACGTGTTGCACTGTATAGAGCCCTGGCCCTGGAATCAACAAGATTTGAGTTCAAATCTGGCCTTAGACACTTACTAGATGTTGAACCTGGACAAGTCACTCAACCCTTTTTGCCTCAGTTTCCTCATCTGTAAAATTACCTGGAGAAGAAAATGTCAAACCATACTGGTGTCTGCCAAGAAAATTCCAAATGGGGTCATGAAGAGTTGAATATGACTGGAACAACTGAAGAACATCAAAATGGTATACTGTCCTATTTAATACTCCCAAAAATCTAGGGTGCAGTGGATTGGATGAATAACATGAACCAGAAAGAGATGAAGAGTTTTGCCCAAGGTCACCCAGCTAATAAGTAGTAGAATTGGGACCAGAAATCAGACCTTCTCCAAGTAGGAAATAGTATTTTTTCCTCGGACATAATTGAATAAAATAACTAATTTCTCTTAAAACAAAACAAAATACATTTTATAATATGGTTGGTTTTGCTTTATTATCAAGAGTAAACATTAAAAAATGATAGAAGGAATCCATCTCTACCTTCAAGAACAAATGTCCACATGACTCCAAAATCACAATTTGTTGAGTTACTCTGCTTGTACGGAGAGATTATTAGGTTTGATGGCTTCATCAAGACTGTAATAAAAGTTAAAACTTGTTTTTAGATGCCGTGTACTGGTATCTGCTGAGAAAATTTAAACATATTCTTGTAAGAGCCCATTGTAATGATTAGCTCATTTTAAGCCCAGGTGCAAAAGAAAGGCCCTTAAGGTCCATGCCATTCATTCATCTTTGGCTTTAGGGAGTTTATTTTGGAGAAGCAGTAATAAGTTAAATAACAATTATTCTGAGCCCCTAGTTAGGAGAAATCCTGACATTTAGACACAGGTTGGGGGTCTCCCCATTAACACACATATGAATCTAGTTAAAACCTGGTGTTTTTGTCAGTGAGACAAACTTAACTTTGTTGAGAACATTTTGCAATTAAAAATAGATTATAATGTAGCATTTTGGACAGACAGGCAATAGAAGGGGAAGACTTCCCCAAGCCTGAAGCTTCTGTACACAGATATGCATGGAACCAATGATCATTCTTGATATTTTCCTTCTCTATGATAGTTCATTTTTACTTTCATTCCTTAAATATGTGCTAGAAAGTCACATGCTCTAATTTCTGGAATTCCTGCTCATCCTAAATTAGATGAATTCTAATATGCATGATGTGGAGGTCACAGGGAAATCCCCAGCCAAAGGAAATAGACATCCAGTCTGCTCTTATTTCATTCCAAATAATGCCTTCCAAAAACTCTTTAATCATGTTTCTCAAAGACTTTTAAATTATTTTTTTTTTCTATTGATTGGTTTGTATTTTCACCTAGTTAAGGTATCAGAGCTAGCTTTCTAGCTAGATGGTATAATTTCAACAACATGTCTACACTTTACTACTACTACTACTACTACTACTACTACTACTACTACTACTATTACTACTACATGTGTGCATAGACCTCCCAAAGCCATTTCTGACTCATATGCCTAGCACGGTCTAATAACAAATATGCAAATGGTGTTTTAAATGAAAGTACTTTAAACATTACCTCTTTTTAGTTGCACAACAGCTCTATTTAGCAAACCCTATTAATATGTCTAAGTTTACAAATGAGGAAATGAAGGTGGGCAGAGGTGAGGTGACTTACTCAAGGTTAAACAGCTAGTAAGTGACTGAGGCAGGATTTGAACTCAGGTCTTTCAATTCCAAGTCCACCTAGTGACCCCATAATGACTTTCCAAAAATTTGGAAACAGTAAATATTGTAACCACAAAACACAGAAAAAGAGGGTTAGGAAGGGAGGAAAAATGGAAGGGAAGACAATGACAGAGATGGAGAGTCATATTAAGCTTGTGTATAAGCAGAGTAATTCAGATTTTTAAATATCCCCATTTTGTTTTATTCTTTCTTATAATTTAATGACATTTTCCTTTTCAGGGGTAGCAATTAGCACACTGATACAAGATTTGTTTTTTGCAAGAAGGGAAATATTACTTTTTTCTGTAAATTTTGTAGGGGGAAAATCTAATTTGATCACAGGGCATTTGATTCCTATATGCCCCATTAATCATCATAACTGGTGATGATCATTGGATCAAGACAAGACAGGGAGTTTTAAAGCAGTTTCCTGGGGAATTCTTCTTCAGTGGTTCATAATTCCATGTTGATTAATCTGAGTTTTTGAAGATTTAGCTCTGAGGTGTTACCAAACTGGAATGATTTCATCTTTGTTCTGGTGTGTGTGTGTGTATGTGTGTGTGTGTGTGTGTGTGTGTGTGTGTGAGAGAGAGAGAGAGAGAGAGAGAGAGAGAGACAGAGATACAGAGAGAGAGAGACAGAGAGACAGAGAGACAGAGAGAGACAGAGAGACAGAGAGAGAGACAGACAGACAGACAGAGAGAGACAGACAGAGAGAGAGAGACAGAGACAGAGAGACAGAGACAGAGAGAGACAGAGACAGAGAGACAGAGAGGGAGAGATTGGGAGAGAAGAAGAAAGAAGAAGAAGAAGAAGAAGAAGAAGAAGAAGAAGAAGAAGAAGAA
>NW_027186374.1:2400633-2410735 GCF_028583685.1 Petaurus breviceps papuanus | reverse complement strand
AAGAAGAAGAAGAAGAAGAAGAAGAAGAAGAAGAAGAAGAAGAAGAAGAAGAAGAAGAAGAAGAAGAAGAAGAAGAAGAAGTACAGCTCTTAACTTCTCCCAACATCAGTGCTAGAATCTGCTTCTTCAATCACATCCCTAAATCAAGAGAGTGAAGTTTGGGTCAACATATTTGGCCGTATTGGGAGTGTGATGACCAAGACAACATTCAATTTAGGCAGAGTAGACACTGTGGCCATCAATGACCCCTTCATTGCCCTGAAATAAATGCTTCATTTGTTTCAATGTGATTCCATCCCTGGGAAGTTTAAGGACACTCTCAAGGTTGGGAATGGAAAGCTGGTGATCAATGGGAAAGCCATTACCACCTTCAGGAGTGGGATATCACCAATATCAAATAGGAAGTTGCTGGAGTCACATATGTTATAGACTCCCCTGGTGTCTTTACCACCATGGAAAAGACTAGGATTCATTGAAAGGGAGGAGCCAGCCAAGTAGGTCATTACCTCTGCCTCTTCTACTCATGCCCCAGTGTCCATTATAGGAGTGAACCGTGAGAAATATGATAATCCTCTTAAGATCAGTAGTAATGCCTCCTGTACTATCAATTGCTTGGACCTGTTCCACTACTGGGGAGTGCACATCCTAAGCTATGTTCCTATACTGAGGATCTCATGCCCCATTCACATTCTTGTCCCAAAGCACACTTATAGTAGGGGGGAGAAACTTAGAATCCTATACTATATCCCATCAATAAAGTCACCATATTCGGTGCAATATGGAAGCTACATTTCAGATACATGCACAATTCTTTCCTCTCTCACTTCTTTCCTGAGCTGTTGCTGGTACACGGGTTGTGTTCTTCCCTTTCTCATCCCAGTTTTATTATATACCCCCTTTTGTGTCCTTATCTTGTTATCCTGTCACCAATCTTGTCTTGCCAAATCCCAACCTTGGTTTACTCCCACCATCCTCTGATTTTTCTCCTATTCTTGCATTACTGGAGGAAGTTGGAGGAAATCATGAAATGATGCCAACTGAGTCCACGATCAGTTTGTTTTGTATAACCTTAATCAATCCCTCACATTTGGAAGGAAATCCAACTTGATCGGGCTTAATCAAGCCCTACCCTAGTTGTTACAGAAGCTTTTTCAAACCCTTTCATCTCTCTTTAAACATCCCATGACTTTCATTCTCTCAACCCTCTCTAATGTGAATGGAATCTGAAGATCTTCCATGCCCCTTTGTATTGTCAAGTGAGCAGGGACTTAGCAGCCACCTAGTTTCAAGTTATCACCTTCTTTAAGCTATTAACAAAGAAATAGTAAACACCTTGGGAGGAAATTGCTGATGTAACAAGAAAGGGCAGAACAGGGAGGAGCTATACTGTATATAAGAAAGAACACAAGCTGGACAGACAGAATTTCCTCAGGTAAGCATCAGGGAGGCAGGGCAGCTCTTGCTGGACTGAGGACTAAACAGAGAATTGAGAAGAACTGAGAAGAGTAATGAGAATTCAGAACTGAGACAATTTCTTGTAGCAAGCCGCATGGAGGCTGGATAAAGTGATTTTGATTTTGAGAACAGAGCTTATGGTGCTGAAGACTTCCAAGGGCCAGGTGAAGGTGCTGAGGATTTCCTAGGGCCAGCTGCAGCTGCAGAAGACTGAGGAACTATGACTGTGTTGCTGGTATTTTGTACAAATTATTTTGAGGCTTTGTTAATGTGCATGAATGTTATTATGGCTTCATTAAGCCTTGTCTTCCCAGGAACAAAGACTCTGAAGGATTTGAGATAGACTGGACACTGAGCTCCAATGTGGAGCAGGAACTGCACAGAGAGCTGGACAAGGAGGTGGGATCTGTCTGTCTTTGAACTCAGGTGGCAGTTGGTTAGATTCAGGAGAGAGCTGGGACCATGGAAGAGGAACCATGGAAGCTGAAAGCATATCCTGATTCAACATGAAAAGACCTCTCTTTGGGTACTGAGTAGTGACTGATGAAATTATCTGTATAGTGACTGATAAAATTATAATTTACTTGTGAGCTGGGGTGGATGGCTTTTGTACTTTCTACTACCCCTTCAGAGGGTATTGAGTAGTGATTGTTGAAGTTTTAACTTAATTGGACCCCATGGGTGGAGAAATTTGACTTTTGTACCTTGTGACCCTTAAAGACGCAAGCCTCCTTAAGGATGATTGAATTATTGAGTTACTAAAAAATTGTATTTTGTTGAAAACTATGTGACCACTTTGGTGAAAACTATGTGGCCATTTCAGTGACAAGTTCTTGAGTTGTGACATAGTGAATGTTGTATTTTGATTTTCTGTGATAATTTGTAACATTGTGAATGCTGCACCTTAATTTTTTGCAAATATTTTGGTCTGATTTGTTATTGAATAGAGAATTTGCTATACTGTGTAATCAGAACCTTGAAAGCTGTTCACAGAAGCAGTCCTCTGGAAAGCTGCTTGTGCATGCCTTTACACTTTCTAAGCTGAGAACCCTACTTTCTCCTTCCCAGAAAACATTAACTGAAATCTCCTTCTCTCTCCCCATCTCACATCACTGAGGTGCTTCCCTATGCTACCTTCTCCTTTATTCCATATCAAGTGACAAATGGCCTTTGTCCTTGTCAAGGTCAACTCCTTTACATGCATCCTTGATTCCTTCTGTTAACATATTTTCCAGGAGATTGACCTTTATCATTCCCACTTCCTCATCAATCTTCATTCTGTGTGTGTGTGTCTGTCTGTCTGTCTCTCTCTTTGTCTCTGTCTCTTTCTGCTGTCTCATTTTTAGGCATATAGATAGGCCTGTTTCTACTCCAGTTTAAAAAAAAAAACTCTCCCTTGGTTTTATTATCTTGAGCAGCCGTTTTTTCTCCATCTCTATATCATTTCTCTCTACGTTATGTCCAACATTCTCCACTTGTCTCCACTCCTTTGGACTTTTCCATCATGGCCTCAGTGACCTTATTATCAAAAACCCTATTATCTGACAAAATTGCAGGAGACTCTGCAATCAGTCCTCACCTGTACCCTCAGTGAACTCTGTCCTTCTGCATGTAGAGCAAAGTGAAGAGCTCTTCCCTAAACTTCCATTTCAGAGTGCCACCTAGCCCGGTCAATGCTTAATTTCCCACAAGGTCGTCCTTTGTTGACATTCTCCATCATGCCCCTGAATCAGATACCTTCCACTAACCAACTTTTCAGCTTCCTTTGGTGTGGTGTCCTCACTCATATTGTAAGCACATTAATGAAAAGAACTTTCTTTTTCGTATTTGTAACCCCAGGGCTTAGCACTGACCTTGGTATATGCTAGGTGTTTAATACATGTTTATTGACTGACTTGGTCATCTCAACAACTCTGCAGGGAATTCCCAGATCCATATATCTAACCATAATCTCCCTCTGGATACTCAGTGTCATTTAGCAACTATCTTTTGGATATCTCAAATCTGGTATCCCAAAGCTCAAAATGTCCAAAAAGTTCTTATCATCTTTCCCCAAAATGTGTCCCCTGTTTAAATTTTACTATTATTTTTGAGAGCATCACCATCCTTCCAGTCCTCCAAGATTCTCAGCTTCATTATCCTGGATTCCTTATTCAAAATAACCCCACATCTATACTTTGCTGCTAAGTTTTATCAGATCTACCTTCATAGAATTTCTAATGCATGTGCCCTTCTCTACCTGCATTTTTACTCTGGTGTAAGTCCTTGACACCACTCACCAAGTGTATAGCAAGCACCTTCTGCTTAGTTTTCCTATCTCAGTTTGTTTTATGGTTCAAACCAGCCTCCCCTCAGCTGCCAAAGTCCTCTTTCTAAAGGTACAATATCCTTCCTCCCCATTGGCCAAAGTGGGTCATTATACTCTAGCCAAATTAGACTCATTTCTGTTTCTTGATGAGTGTCATTCCATCCCTATTTCTAACCTTTGAACAGCCTATTTGTCATAACCAGGATGCTTCCCCTTAAAACAGCCAATTCAAGGTTGAATTCAAACATCCAATGCTACATAAGTGGCTGTTTCTTGATCCCACTAATAATTGGGTTTTGCTTCAAAATTATATTTAATATTTTGATAAGGGTGTATGGCATCTGTGAGGAATATCTGTCTTATTGAAAACTTAAAAAGGTTTAGAACACCAAGGTTCAATATAAGATATTATACATAAAACAAGGTAGGAAAGCAATACAACTTTATGAAGGGAACATATTTACAATATAAAAGGCAGTCTTGGAGGATAATAGAAACAGATGAGGTTTGCTTTGAACTTATCTCACCCTGCTTGGGTGCTAGAGAGAATGGCATATCCTTTAATCAAGAAAATTTGGTGATTTTTTGAAGAGGATTTTTTTTCTGCATCTAGCAAGAAGGGGCAGGGGCAGGAAAGACTTTTAAGGAAATTATATCCAAAATTTTCAACAATAGGAAAGGGAGCATTGAGCTATTGAGGCTGGTCTTGCTCTTATATGTTAACTCAAGGGTTTTTGAACCTTTCCATTTAATGGTTTCTTTTTTCAGTGGGTTTGGGAGGTTACCTGGGTCATTAAAATCTGACAGTTTTTCTCTGCCATCATGCAGGAGCCTAGAGGAGCCTTTTTCTGGGGATGCAATAAATTACATGAAAATAAAAATATTTTGGACTGAGGAGTATGAATAATAGACATTATTGAATGAGTCTTCCAAGCTCTAGGTTAGGAGAAGTCTTTTCAATTGTTTGTCTTTCATTCTCTAAGAGAAAGATGACTTCAGGGAGGTGATGCTATGACATGCAAGTGAATTGGATTTAAGAGAGGGAGGGATGTGCACAGTCACCTTTCTTTCACTCTCTCTTTCAGAACCATGTGGGTCCAACTGGAGATGACCCAGTATAAAGTGGGAAACCTTGGCCTTCTAAAGGTAAAGCTTTTTACAGGCCTCAGTTTGACTGAGGCAACACCCATTCAGTGATTATGGCTTAATAAGATTGAGGCAAAAAAATAATTGTCTCTTTACCTGATCAAAAATTAAAAACAAATAATTGAAAAAATCAAGTTCAGTCACCCTTCTGAAATCTATCACTCCTCTCTGTGTCCTGGTATTTTTTCCTGTTTTTGGTGAAGAGATTGAAGATCACAACTGGGAGGGTTTTGAAATGTCAAAGGATTAAGCATCTGGGCATACTAATGTCTACATGGCTCCATATCCTGCTTTTGCAAGTAATGAATCACATCATATCTGGTCATGAACTTAGTAAGTCTGGTGTTATATAGAAATGGAACTGGAAGTATGACTTTAAATTATGTACATGAAGGGAGAGAAAGATGTTTGTACTTTTGTACTTGCTGCATTTTCAAGAAAATATACATACATACATACATATATTAAGCTAATCTATGTTAAGAGTGTAAATGGAACTGAGGCAGTCATTACCAGTAGCTAAGTATCTAATGAGGGGTGGGGGAGGAGTATTAGCTGATAATAGCTAGCATTTACAGAACACTTTTAAGATTTGTAAAGCACTTTACAAATATCTCATTTTATCCTGGAAAGAAACTTGGGAGATAGGTACTATTATTATCCCTCTTTCACAGATGAGGAAACTGAGGAGAGCCACTCACAAACCAATTAGAGTAACTCTAGAATCTTGAGGAGGAAAAATAGCAGGGCCGGTTCTGTGATAGTTGGCCAGAGAATTCTTGCCACATGTATATTGCACAATTTGTGCATTTATCTGTGTGCCTGTTGTTTCCCTCAAAGAATATAAGCTCAATGATAGAAAAGACTGTTATCCCTTTCTTTATATTCTCTGTAACTACCACAGTCCTAAGCACATAGCAGTTCCTTAATAAAAGTATTATTTTATAATTGTAGTACATTGAAACATCAACTTCTATTAATAATAGCCTAATTCTGGCTACAGGAATTTAATTCACAGCACGGACTGATTGTTGCTTTAACTAATTCAATTCACCCATCCAAATGGGTATGCTATCCCTCTTCTGTCTGTGTGCCTCACTAAACTTTTATTCTGTGATGAACTGTGTTCTTGGTTGTTCTTTTAAATTCTAGACAGGTCCTTTGTCTAGCTGTAATGGAACATTTGGACACATCCTGAAGTATAACTGATGATAGAATGAGACCTGGATTAATCTTCCCCCAAATTAATATCTCATTTCAAAAGAAGTCATAAAATGGCATCCTCCAAGAATAGAAGTGGTCCATCTCCCTTGAGCTGATCATTTTCTAAATTGCAGGTAAAAGATTGGAACTGGTCTATAAAAGTCCTTATTCCTAATAAGGATGACATACATCCTTGTTATATGGAGGGGAAAATACATTTAGAATACTATCATTATAGAGTGTGAAGAGACCTCAAAGCTCATCTAATCCATGCCATTTGATGACACCCCCCCCAACTTGCCTGACAGGTGGGCATCCAACTGTAGCATGAATACCTACTATGAGAGAGATCAAGGGATGGAGGCAGCCCACTCCATGTTTAGATAACTTTCTGTGTAGGCCAATCTCTCCTGATTTTGCACTAAAAATATCTTTCCCAAATTTTCCAAATGTCAGGTGGTATGATGACCCTTCCTCCTTCCAACTAAAGGTATGGCCTATAATCACCATTTGGGATAACATCATCTTTCATTTCATTTCTTTACATGCCATTTTAACTATCATTAGTTACATTTATTAATAATCACTTCGAATTAAATTTGAGGAGTGTCTGGCTTCTTGACTAAGGCCTAAATATTAAAATGGCTGAAAAAGACAATGGCTCTTCATTCTCTCCAAAAAAATTCAGAAAAAGCCTTTGTTATTTAGAAAGAAGAAGTCACTGTCATGATGTTGATGCTGTTGCTGTTTTTAGAGCAATTAATCAGTAAATAAGTACTTGAGGAAACAGGGGTGTTACTGGCTGCCTGACTTCTCCAAGTTGCAGATGTAACAAAGGGCAGAGTCAGAATTTGATTATAGGACCTCTGACTACAGGTCTATGTTCTATCCACTATACCATACAATCTGGCCCTCATTAACTGTTCCCCTGCAGCCAAACCCATGAACAGTACCTCTGGTGTTAGCCAGTTTTCTTGCCAAAGAACTGCCCACCACACCATCCATCCTTGGACCCTAACCCAAGTAAGATTCTGGCATGCAAACAACAATCTTGTGATAAAATCCAGCACAGATAACAGCTGTCAAATGACAAAAGAAGCAGATTTCAATTATTCACGTGACAAGCTTTTAAATTTGCTAAATCGATTGCTATTACTGTATGTTGAGAAAACCAGTGTATCATTCCAATCTGCCTATCATATCTGCAGCTCAACATTAGGTGCCTGAACAGGATGGTGGATTGATATGATAAATATGGATGGTTTACAGAGGCCTGCAATGGAAATGAGGAACTGAAAGGTCTGGGAAGGGCTGCTTTGTTTATTTCCTTTTTGAAATTAAAAGGAAGATGAAGGATACAATTTAAGAAACTTTTCAATTCCTTTTAAATTATGGGATAGTTTCATTTTGCAAGAAACACACATTCAATGTAGGGATCTCTGAAAAAAAAAACTAGAACCCAGTGTATTCTACTAGTCCATGTGGTGGAAAGAAAGGGTCATGGAAACCAGAATCAGGGGAGCTGGGCACTTCCGCTAACTAATAGGGTTACCTCAATCAAGGCATTTCTGTAACTCAATTTCCTTCCAGAAATGGGTTAAAATGAATTATGGTTAAGGCCTTTTTGTCCCTGGTATCCTTTATTCTCTGTTCTAATGTGGAATTCTATGCTTTCAGATCTACCCTAGTTCTCACTTTTTTTTTTTTTTTTTTTGCTTTTTGTTTTAAGGACCCTCCTAGCTTCAACAGTCAGTATTCTGGATTATAGGCACTACTCTATGGTATTTTTTAAACATCTTAGATCAGAGAATTAGAGGTAATTAGAGCCTCCTGGGTTCTTAGTGATCATCTGTTTGAACTCCCTACTTTTTATCACAAGCCTGATATCAGTGTAGCCAAGAGGGATCTTGGTTACATCACTTGCCCTGGATTTTCCTCCTCTGCCCTCACCACAGGTTTCCTCTTCAATGTCTCTGGTCCTTGCTGCCCTCACCCTGATTCTCTCTTCAGGCTGCCTATTTTTATGCTGCTTGCCTCAGTCTGCTACTCCTTTTGGACACCAGTTGCCTAACACATTCCCTTACCTGGCCCTCACCTGCTCCTCATGTGTTACTTCCTGTTATATATAACTTCAAAACCACCCTACCTGGAGCCCTGATCATTGATAACTGGCTGATTCCATTTTCTCAGAGTTCCTATTACTGACTGCACATTGATTATTAACTTCCAAAGGATTGTAATTCCCAGCCAAACACTAAGGAATTTGATTGGCTGTCATTTAATCTGGAAGCTAAATATAATGAAAACTCTGGCACTACTTTTCCAGACCTCACTTGAAATGGCCATTGGGGATCACCAGAGAATGGTCATCACTTCTTTCTTTCCCTATGGCTCAAGGGGACCCTAAGTACTTTCAGTGGGTGGCTGGGGGGAGACCTGGCTTTTTTTTTCTATATTTCAAAAGGCCAAATATCTGTGCTTTCCCCTCAAATGATATTGATTAGCTATACAGAAAACTAATTTATCAAAATGAACATTTACTAAATTAGTATAGCAAGAAAAATTGGTATAGAACTTTTCCCCTGGACCTTGCTTCTGCAAAACTTCATAGAGAATCCAATAGATGGTGGGGTTCAAGCTCAAATCACATGCTTTCAAAGGGTAGCTTTCCGTTTTTTATGAGATCCTCATAATGCTCGTCTCAGGCCTGGGCTATCTTTATGCTGGGCCCTTTGAAGAGGCCTAAAACTGCTTTCCCTCAGAACATCCAGTTTACTAACACTTTCAATAGCAACTACTATCATTGAGTAGGGAAGGAACTCAGGACCATGCATTTTATAGCATCTGTAATGTACCAAGCACTACGCTAAATACTTTTTACAAATATTTTTTTCATTTGTTCCTCACAAGAATCCTGTCAGGCAGGTACTATTATAATCCTCATTATACAGTTGGATAAACTGAGGCAAGAAGAGATAAAGTGACTTGCCCAGGGTCATATAGTTTCTGAAGTATGAATAAGTTACTGAAACCAGATTTGGATTCAGGTCTTTCTGGAAAATGATCTAGAGAAGGACATGGCAAATCACTGCAGTACCTTTGCCAAGAACACCCCAAATAGAGTCATGAAGAGTCAGACAAACTGAGACATGACTGTTTAACAGCTTTCTGAATCCAGGCCTAGTATTTTACCCAGCACCATGGGATTCTCTGCACAGTATTGGGGTGACAACGACAAATCTAAGTTTCAAAGCTCTCAAAATTCACTCAATGCTCCTCTGACTAAAGGGCCATGTGGAACACACCATGGTTCTTTTCCTCTGTCTTCCACTAAATAATTACCTCTCAAGGACTTGACTGGAGCTACTCTTTCCTCTATGCTGTTATACACTAGAATACTGCTTTGGTATTTTATACAAGATCTGCAGGCCACAACTAAGTCTCTTCAACTAATCCCAATGTCTTTCTGAGCAGCATCCTGACATTCCATTCCAGCAGTTTTCACTCTTTCCAAATTAATTGAGACTTCTTGAGATTAGTCTAAGGTTCTTCGACTGAATGGTTGATTCAATGGAGTCATTCTCAACTGTTTAAAGGAGTTATTTTAAGTGAAGCAGAAGCTTTGCTTGGATTTTATTTAATTGAATATAACTCTTACAAGTGGAAATATTGCTGAACTTAGAGTCAAGAGAGCTCGAGTATGAATTCTGAACCCTGTATGGGATATTCACTAGATGGGTGACCAAGGCAACCCTAGGCCAGTCACTTGCCCTCTCTCAAACTTGATTTCTTGTTCTCATCAACAAAATGGGAATAAAAAATGGCACATGATGGATGTGCAGATAAAGTAGGATAATATATATGAAACAAATATAAGTTTCTATATTGCTCATCATAGTAAACACCACTTTTTTAAATTCCTTTTTTAAATATTTATTTTTATTATACAACATTCCATTCCATAATCCCTTGAGTTCAATATTTTCTCCC
>NW_027186374.1:2398139-2400623 GCF_028583685.1 Petaurus breviceps papuanus | reverse complement strand
AATGGAATAAAGAATGAGAAAGAGAAAACAAACCAAAAGGAGAGAGCAGGGAGTTTGTTTCGGTCTGCATTCAGGCTCTTTCTCTGGATGTGAATATCTCTTTCTATCTGAGTCTTCTGAAATTGTCTTAAAAGCTTGCATTGCTGAGAGTCTATCAAAGTTAGTTATTACACATACATTGTGTCTGTAATTGTATACAAATTTCTCCTGATTCTGCTCTTCTCACTCAACATCACTTTATATAAGTCTCTCCAGGTTATTATGAAGTCCATTGGCTCCTCATTTCTTATAGCACAAAAGTATTCCATTATATTCATATACCATAACTTTTTCAGCCACTCCCCAATTGATGGACATCCTGTTTATTTCCAATTCTTTGAGACCACAAAATGAGCTGGTATAAATATTGTTGTACATATGGGTCCTTTTCCCACTTCTAAACATCATCACTTTTAATCATGATCCCAAAGGAAGTTGTGTAATAGCATAGCAAAATAAAAAACAAATTCATTGGTTAGGAATATAGGAATCTAATAGGCAATCTAGCCCAAGCTAAGCAAGGAAGAAGAATAGTGAAGTAGAACGAATATTGGATTTAGAGTCCTAGGACCTAGGTTTGAATCCTGGCTTTGCCATATACTAACTGTGAAGTTGGCAAAGTAACTTCACATTCTGGGCCTTAGTTTCATGATCTATAAAAGTAAGGGGCAAGGGGTAGCTAGGTGGCTCAGTGAATATAGCACTGGCCCTGGAGTCAGGAGGACCTAAGTTCAAATCCAGCATCAGACACTTTACACTTACTAGCCATGTGACCTTGGGCAAGTCACTTAACCCCAATTGCTCCTCCACAAAAAGCAAAAATCAATAAAAATCAATAAAACTAAGGGGCAGAGTGACTGAGATAGTCTATAGGGAGCTTTTTCAGGCCTGAATTTATATTCTCTAACATTCCCTCTACAGTATCCATCAATAATGTTTCTCCAGGCTTTGCATTAAAAAAAAAAGCATCGCTAAAGATCCCATTATGTGCTAAAGTAATCCATTACAATCCATACTCTTCAAGTAAGAGGCTCTCCTTTTGTACTGAGGTGAATTTGGCCCCTCTACACATGCTCCCTTCATTGATTTTAATTTTTTTATCTTAAGACCAAACATATCACTCTAATAGATTTTCCACATGTCAGATCTTCAAATAGTGTTCAAATAGATTCTTCAGATAGAGTAAACCTTATAACCTCCCTAAGATTTTTCTTCTCAAGGCCAAAATTCCCATTGCTTCCAATAAAACTTAACAAGGTATGTTTATATATGTGTGTGCATGAATATACATATGAACATGTATATATATAAACGTATATAATGTTAATGATTAACAATATTAATGTTAAAAATAATGTGATAAACATCACATTATCTTATATATATGATATGTGACATATATAAGATAATGTAATATATATCTCATTATCTTTAACATTAACTATTAACATTATATATGTATATATCTTAATATGCATATATATACACACAGATGATAGATGGATAGACAGATGTATAAATTATAAGGGAATCATTTCATTCTTTCAAAAGAAAAATATTCTGTGATATAATTATATTCAGCCTTAGAACACAAGACATAGGAACTAGGATTGACCTTAACACACAGAATATAGACTATCAGGGCTATGACAAAATTCAGACAATAGGATGGCAAATCTGGGAAGGACCTTAGAACAAAAAGTTAATGTTAATAATAACCAACATCTAAATAAAGCTTTCAAGTTTAAAAAGTGGGTTGTGTATGTTATTTTATTTGATTATTATATCATAGAATAAAATATCTGGAATGGACCTTAAAATACAGAATGTCAAAATTGGAAGGGAATATAGAACATATAGCATACAATGCTAAATTCAGTCAGTCAATATGCCAAATCAACAAACATTTTTTAAGCATTTGCTACGAAAAAGACAGTCACTGCTCTCAAGGAGCTTACATTCTAATGGGGAAGATAACTCATAAAAGAAAGCTGACAAGGAATGGGAAAGTGTCCACATCAGGGCATAGTAGAGAAAGTCTGGAAAGTCAAGAGCAGAGCTCAGAGCAGGGAAGGTAAAATTTATTTATCAGGCACCTACCATGGGACAGGCATTGTTCTAAATACTTTAGCTTAGGCTGAGGAATGACATGGCTGTCTTGGGTATTTTCCTTCAAGGGGAGGCTATGAGATGAATCAGCCAGTCAAAAGTAGAGAGCCAAAGGAGTGGTGTGCATTCGCGGTTTGAGAAGGCCAGTAATGAAATGAACTTCCAGGGAGATATGGTATGTAGCAGTAGCAGTAGCGGTAGCGGTAATAGCAGTAGTAGTTGTGGTAGTAGTAGTGGTAGTAGCATTAATAGTAGTAGCAGTAGCAGTAGCAGTAGCAGTAGCAGTAGCAGTAGTAGTAGTAGTAGTAGTAGTAGTAGTAGTAGTAGTAGTAGTAG
>NW_027186374.1:2377531-2398129 GCF_028583685.1 Petaurus breviceps papuanus | reverse complement strand
AGTAGTAGTAGTAGTAGTAGTAGTAGTAGTAGTAGTAGTAGTAGTAGTGGTAGTAGTAGTGGTGGTAGTAGTAGTAGTGGTAGTGGTGGTGGTGGCAGCAGTGTTGGCGGTGGCGGCGGCAGCAGCAGCTCTTGCAGTGGCAGTGGGACAGTTGCATTGGCAGTAACCATAGTAACTGGTAAGATAGACCATAAAATATGCAATATTAGAAATAAGAGGAACTTTAGAACACAATGAACATTACAGATGGAATGGACCTTAAAATATCAACCAAAGTATGTCAGAGCTTGACGGGACTTTTAAACAAAGGATCTAATTCAATACCCTCATGTTTTAGGAAGAAGGTGAGGTCCCATTAAGAGATTTGTCTGCTCAAAGTTGTCTGTTTAGGCAATGTCATAAAAAGAACCCAGGACTTCAGAGTCCTAGTTGACAAGTACCTGTCCTCCTTCCCATGATGTCTCTCAACCTCCACCCCCTCACACACAGCTCAGAAAATATGTGAGTTCATACCATTCAGCACTTTCTAGGTGAATATAAACAAGAATGACGAAAGGAAATTTCAGAAATCCAAACTTAACCCTTCAGTCAGAGAAAATGATTTTCTGAAGAATCCTCTCTCAGAGCAGCGTTTTTCCAAGGCAGGAATGGCAATTTTCACAAACATCCCCCATGTTTGTTCCCACAATTTGATTTTTCAAATCACTGGCACCTGCAGCTCATCCTTGACAGACCTGTAAAGGCTCTGATCGTAATGACTGGTGTCTTTTATCAGGAATGCAATATTGCCGGAGCTTACTTCCATGGATGGGGAAGATGTGCATCTGATGGATGAAGTCATGATGCCTGCTGAAAGAATGAATGGAAATTGCTGCTGTTCAAGCCAAACAAGGCGACCACCAAGTGGGTTCTCTATAGACCATCTTTAACCTAGCAAGATAGCCAATTGAAGTGTAATTGAGAGGAATGGTGGAGACATCTGATTATCTCTTCCTATCTCTGCCCCCTCCCCCCAAACACACACACACATATTCTCCATCCCTCCTCCAGAAGGCATAGTTCCTGAATAACACTCATGGGCTGACTGCAGCTTTCTCTAAGAAGGAATGGATAAGTGGGAAACATGAGTTTGGAGAATCTCTATTATGAAAGGTGGAAACAGTTTTGTCATGAAGTCATCAAAAGATGCTAAATTAGGGATGTCTAGGTGGCAGAATGAATAGAGCACAGGCCCTGGAGTCAGGAGGAAATGAGTTCAAATCTGCCCTCAGGCACTTTATCACACTTACTAGCCCTGTGACCTTGGGCAATTCACTTAACCTTGATTGCCCTGCCTTCCCCCTCCAAAAAAAAAGCAATGATAAAATAATTCTTTCCCTCTATAGAATTATTAGATTCCCCCTCCCCACAAATTCCCTCTGTTCATCTGGACTCACAGGCCATAATTTTATGGTTCATCACCCACATGTTATTACAAAGGATTTGCTTCGGCTCCGGATTAAAAGAGTGATCAAAATCAAGTGTATTTTCTTGGTGCATGGAAAGGGACTTTGTCTAGGAGTCTGGGGACCGAGGTTCTAATCATACCTCCCACAATTTCTAGCTATGAAATTTTAGAAAATCCATATTTTGGGGTGGCTAGGTGGCTCAGTGAGTAAAACGCCAGTCCCGGAGTCTGGAGGACCTGAATTCGGTTCCAGCCTCAGACACTTAACACCCACACAAAAGAACTAGCCATGTAGCCTTGGGCAAGTTACTTAACCCCAACTGCACTCCAAAAGGCAAAAAAAAGAAATCCATCTTTCCTCTCTGAATCTCACAACCCACATGTGTAGTGTAGAGATGTTGGTACTCATACTATCTGCCCCATAAGGTGATTATGGAGAAAATACTATATAAATATCTCCTTCTTATTATGTCTATATTTTTCCACTAATCAGAAAGACAAATTAGGTATAACTTCAAAGAGTATGGCATAGTGGTAGGTTGCTGGATTGGTAGCCCAGAAGACTCGGTCTTGTGTAATTTGGGGTAATCTGAGACTCAACTTTCCCATATGTAAAATATGGTTATTAATATATGTAGGAGCAGCAGAAAATTGTAAAGTCATTTATGTGCATTATGTCATTTAAGCCTTATTACTGAGCACTAGACATTTCACCAATGAGGAAATTGAGGTTCAAGGAATTTTATTGACCTTCCCCTAGTCACATAGTCAGCTAGCTAGCACATCTTAGATATAGGCTCCTTTGGTTTCTACTTCACAGAAATACTGTTGGGAATGCCAAAGGCAATGATGCATGTGGAAGACTTTATACATTTAAAAATGCTGTAGAAATATGAGTTGTTATTGCTGGTCAATGATCAGTGATTCCACCAATAAGTGCATGTCTTCACTGATGCAGATTGTTACCCTACAAGATTGGGTAGACCAATTTCTCTGGATTATATCCACCTTAACATAGTTTATATGCTCCCTGTCCCTTTCCCTGAAAATCATTACATTGGAGAAAGACTGAGATCAGTCTCTGAACTTTTAGCTAGATTTGCACTGGTAAAAAAATGAATAAAATTAAATAAAAAAAAAACAAGAAATGAACAAAAAGAAACCAAATGGACAAACCAACCTACTGTCCAACATTTTCCTGGGACTGAAGGACAACAAGCTCAGAGAGATCTTTCAGCCCCTGAACTGTTATGTGCACAGAGCCTTCAAGAGCCTAGAATTGTCCCCACGCTGAAGAGACATCCATTGAGCAAACCAGGCCTAACCAGTGTAGGCGCCATGGGTCTACAAGCTTATTCTCTAGAGGCGGTGGCAAGGGAAGAATATTCCCTCTTCTCCTGGGACTCACCATTATCAGTATCCACCCGAGGACCTGCTGTAAGCATTCGTTGTTGAGATAATTTCCCAAGCGCTTTCCGGGCTGTCCACCAGAGCGGTGAGAGTACTAAACACAGAGTCAGAGCAATCTGCAGTCAGCCCTACAGATGCTTAGTAGGTGTGTGACCTTGGGCGGGTCAGGACCTCTTGAGCCTCCTTTGTCCTCATCTGCAAAGAGACAATGACAATATTCCACACATGATTGAATTATGAAGATTCACTAAGATAGTATATGCAAAGCACTTGTAAATCGTAAAGTGCTCTATGCGTGGATATGCATAAATACACATGTACACACATGCATTTATATACATGTATGTGTATGTATAGGTATATGATACACAGGCATATAGATATAGGCATGCATGTGAAATATGGATGTGTATATGGACATAATTTCTTAGATTGCCCATCAGGGTTCTAGAAGGAAGGCAGGGCAGGTATGAAGCTATTTTCACTTTTTATACATTGCACAGAGAAGTTAGACTTCATGAGTTCATTCATTCATTTCATTTCTTTGTTAACTTGTTCAGCCATTCTTTCAGTTGTTCATTTAACACACACACACAGAAACATACACAATCTGAAGCCCCTTCTAAATACAACAATTTAATGAAAACATGTAGCTTGATTCTGGGGAAGGAAGAGGAATGAGTTACACTGATATCTCTACGAGAACATATACACACATATATACATACATATAATATCATTGTAAATTATATATCATATATAATGATATATATATGTATACACACACCAAATATAATATACTAAAATGTACATAAAGTTCTTTTAGGTCCACATGTTGATTTATTTTTAATATATAATACAATCTATATATTACTGTATTTTTATTTTGTTTCATATATACACAAATCTATCTATCTACACTTATGCTTATATATAAAAAACATCGAAATCCTTTGTAATAACACAAGGGTGGTTAACCTTAAAATAATGGGGTGTAAGACCAGATGAAGACAGGGAATTTGTGGGGAGGGGCAATCTAATGATTCTGTAGAAGGAATTTTTTTTTATTATTTATATATTATTATACAGAGCAATATATACTATATTATTACATACATAAAATATCTTCATACATACATGTTTACATACAGGCATATATACCCATATATATATGTATACAAACATATATATTATCATTTACTACCCATAAAGTAGGTTCCACTACACATAGAAAAAACAGAGACTAAGAGAGGTTGTGATTCGTAATTAGGTGAGACAGACTTTGAACTCATGTCTTCTTGACTCAAAGTCAAGCACTATACATTAAACACCTAGTCATCACATGACACTAAAGCTGTACTCAGAATGTTCCCTTTGTGACTCTGATATTTTAAGGTTTAAACAATACTTTGCTATGAGGTGAGTCTATAGAGGGGGCAACTGAGGGTCAGAGAGTTCAGAAGAATTGTTTACAGGCAAAAAGCTAGGGAGTGACAGTCAGTACTTGAATTTTGCTCTTTTCACTTTGGATTCCAATGGAAGATATACTATTTTATGGATGACATTGGAAAATGGGAGCCACCTGGAAAGCTTGGAGAATTCTGAGAGCATCTTACCTGCCCAAGGTTAGCCAGGGGTTTCAGTAATGGGAGGCAGGTTTCATTGCTCCAGAACAGGAATAGCAAATACAAATAAATGGGGACCACTAAAATGTACGTAAGGTTCTTTTAGGACCACATGTTGATTTAGATTTAAAATATAATATGATCTATGTTTTACTGTAATTTTTATTTTGTTATACATTTCTCAATTCTATCTTAATATGGATCATACTTCCCCAGGAGTTATGGCAGCTGCATGTGACCCATAGGCCATGTACTTGACACCTCTACTCTAAAGCAGAATAGAAAGAATATTGACTTTGGGGTTGAAGGAACTAAATCCAAATGCTGTCTTGTTTACTTATATCTCTGTGATCTTTCTTTGTTTTTTTTTTTTTTAATCAATCGGGGTTAAATAACTTGCTCAAGGTTACACGGCCAGTTATTTCTGGGTGTGGTGCTATGTATCTGAGCCCAGATTTGATCCCCAGGTCATCCTGACACTGGAGCCAGCTGTCTTACTTGCTGAGCCACCTGGCCACCACTAAGCAATAGGGGTTAAGTAACTTGCTCAAGGTTACATGGCCAGGTGTTTCTGGGTGGGTGCTAAGTATCTGAGGCAGGGATTCGATCCCCAGGTCATCTCAACACTGGAGCCACTGCTCTTACTCTCTGTGTTACCTGGCCACCCCAATTGACTTACTTTTTGCAAAAATGATTAGTCAGTGATTCTAATTGATTAAGGCTTTTTTTGTTTTGTTTGTTTTTTCTTTTTGGAGGGCAACTGAGGTTAAGTGACTTGCCCAAAGTCAAACGGCTAGTGTGTCAAGTGTCTGAGGCTGGATTGGAACTCAGGTCCTCCTGATTCCTGGGCCAGTACTCTATTCACTGCACCACCTAGCCACTGTGATCTTTCATATATGACTTAACATCTGTGGGCCTTCATTTCTTCATCTGAAAAGCGAAGGGTTTGGAATAAAAAGCCTTGAGAGGCTCTTTCAACTCTAAATCTTTGATTCTTTAAGTGTATAATCTTGATCCTTCGGTAGACACTTTTCAAGACAGTTATCTTTCTAATTTCTCTAGCCTTCAAGTTTGTACTCATGACACAGCATATTGTGAGTGTCAGTTACCTGGTTTCCAATGGTTTCTCCCTTGGGTGGATGTAATAGTAATGACATTTAAAGATTCCCCTGTATTGGTTTGGTTTTTGGTTTGATTGTGCTAAAACCCAGAGCTTGTTAATCCCACTTGTGGGATGGACTTGTTGATGTGAAAAGAGAGTGCTGGACTGGGAGGAGCTGGTGACATAGATTTGGAGAGACACAAGAGAGAGGCAGAAGAACTTTTTTTGAAAGCAGCACCCTCGTGGAGGCAGAGAGAGACTGAGAGGATTGCTGAAGGCCACTTTGAATTGCCCTGGACTTTTGAGACCTGCCCCCAGAGCTGCCAAAGACTGAGGAGACATGGCTGTTTTGCTGGTACTTTGTCTGTCTGTTTTGATGTTGTTTTGCGAGATTTTTCCACTGGTGAAAGACAGTCCTGTTGTTGCAGCAGTCCTGGAACCTGGCTGTTGGTTCAGAGCTACTGAGACTGTTCTGCAGACAGAGAGTGAATACTGTCCACTGGTGAAGGACAGTGCTGTTATTGCAGAATTCTTGGAAACTTGCTGTTGGTTCCGAAGCCCTGAAGAAGGATTTTCTTGTTGTATGTTTACAGAAATCCTGGAAGAGGGTTTTGCTAATGTTTTTAGGGGTCCTAGGACTGTTCTGTGGACAGAGGATGAATTAATGAAGAGACTGGCAATGTATCTTGTGGCCTTGCTAAGCTTTGTCTCCCCAGGATCAAAGTTTGCTGAGAACTTGCCTCGTGTCAAGATGAAGAAAAGACCTCCATTGGGGTATTAAGTGCTGTGCTTAAACTTGATGTAACTCTGGGGTAGATTCAATTGTTATCCAGGTGTGGGGAACTTTTGACCTTTTTGTGTTCTATGATTGAACAAATGAATGTACTTTACTTAGATTGGAAACTAATCTCCATTTGAGAAGAGGGGCTTTGTGGTGGACTAAATGAAGGTACAGCCTAGGGGTGGAGAAGTATTTAGACCAGGGACTTTGTAATTGATTGAATGATTGGAAGGTCCTGGGGCGGGGTAGTCCTTGGAGATTATTTAATCACCCTTAGTAAATGCTGCATTTGAAATGTGTCATGTTTGATCTTCTCTGCTCTTGGTTGGTCACTGAGTAAAATGGAGAGCGCCGATGCTGGTTTTCTGAACCTGGGCAGCTGCCTTTGCCTGACGTTACATTACAGCGGATGACGTCCCAGTTTGATAAACTGGCTCTCTCAGTCCTCACAGATTGTCATAGTCCTCTGAGGATACCATTATCTGATGGAGTCTATTAAAGTCCATCAATGTCAATTAATATTCTCTCTTTTGTTGTTGTTGTTTTTCAAATGTTTTCCCTTGTGTCTGACTCTCTGTGAACCTGTTTGAGGATTTCTTGGCAAAGACACTAGAGTGCTTTTCCATTTCTTCTTCAGTTCATTTAAAGATGAGAAAACTGAGGCGAACAGGGTTAAGTGACTTGCCCAGGGTCACACAGAAAATAAGCATCTGAGACCAGATTTGAACACAAAACATGAGTGTCCCTGACTTTGTTCCACCAATCCATGAACTACTCTGCCTAGCTTCCCCATTTTCAGTTTTGTATCCAATTAAATGTACACCTTAAAATGTCCAGGATCTTCCATCATCTTCAAGATGAAAGAGGCAAGAGATCACATTTCGATTGACTTGATGGCTATTTTTTTAGGGTATTCTTGTCCTGATTGGAAGTTTTACTCTGTGACCTCAAACATGTGGGGACAAAGATCTTTTCAACAGGTTTTGCTGGTTGAATTGCTAACTACTCAAAGTTACTGCACAGTCATCATCCCCACCCCAGGTCTCTAGCATTCTCTGAAATGAACACCTCAGGCAAGCTCACAAAGTAACCTCATCATCTACAAAACTTTTCCTTTATCATATAGTACAGGGAAGCTCGCACATGGGAATAGGTCCCAAATGCCATGCTGCTCAGACAAGAAGAGGTCTACCTACATTTCTCACCTTCTATTAAAACAATATGATGGGAGCAACACTGCAAGAGAGTTTGGGGAACACCCAAGCTGAGGCTGCATCTCTGCTTGCTCACATCTACTGCCTGTGTCTGGGCTCATTTTTTGAGGCAGCTGCTGACTCAGTGAATAGAGAACAGAACCTGTAGTCAAGACATGAATGTAAATCCAGCTTCAGACATTTCCTAGCTGTGGAACTCTTTACAAGTCACTTCACCTTTACTGACAAAATGTTCCACTTGGAGATTATGGCAAAACATGCCACTGTTTCTGCCAAGACAACCCTAAATGGGGTCAGAAAAGGTCATAGATGATTGAAAAATTATTTAATAACAATGAAACTAACATCTAACAACTGATATTAATTACTTACCATGTCCCAAGCACCATGCTAGGCACCAGAAATGCAATTATAGAAACCTAATAGAATTCAGTCATGATTGTTTGCAATTATTTCAGAGGAAACAAAATGCACATATACCAATAAGTGTGGGCATGATAATGAATGTTAATTGACAGACTGATGCAAGTAACAGCATAAAATATAAAGGAGGCAATGACAGAAGAAGAGGTGGGACTCAGGAAGGACCTGATATATGAGTTTGCACTTGGGCTGTGATTTGAAGGAAGTAAAGGATGATAAGAGGCTAATTTGAGGAGGACAGTTAATCTAGACAGAGGTGACATTCTGTGAGAAAGCATGGGGCTGGGGCTTAGGCTGTCATGCAGAAAGTGTTTCAAGTGGACAGTTTGTCTGAACATGGAATGCATATAGGCAAATAAGAAATTGTTCTACAAAGTTAGGTTGGAGATAGACTGTGGAGGACTTCATATATTCATATTGTTATCAGAAAAATGGACAGCTCTTACAGAAATGTTGAGTGCTTCCATTTTAAGAAAGTTATTTAGTAGTAATTAACATTATATACAAATGAGAAAAGTAGTTAAGAGGTGGGTACTGAGTTCTCTGACAGCAAGGATTTAAGCAAAAGAAATATAGTAATTTAATTGGGGATGTAGAATAGAGTCATTTCTACTGAATGGGAACTCTGAGATTTCCTTAGAGGTCTCTTCCAAGCCTACAATTTAGTGATTCTGTGTCTGTGGCAATTATTTATTATTGTATACTCTAAATCCCTGCTAATTTAGACAAAACAGCTGACTTGGTAACTGCATTGGACACAATTCTAGAATCATAATCAGTGCTCTGAGGAGGAGACGGTTGAATAGACAAGATGGGAACATGTGGATGGTTCTCTGTGAAAGAAGTTCATGTTAATTATTCAATGCAATGTTTCTAAAGGACAGGCTGGTCTGTAGTTTCTAAATGGACTTTCCAGGCTCACTTCCAATTAAGGTGGAACACTGACGTGAAAGGCTGGTTTTAAGTTGTTGAAACTGACCATTTCAACATTTACCACAAATGAGAAACTAAGAGGAAAGTTGATCAAGCATGTAATAGCCTGAAGTATTTTTGGGGTATTCCATGATGTTATCATGTGAGATGCTACAAGAAAATATCATTGACTTTCCCCCCAAAAAAAAATTAAAATGTTTAACCTCATTTTCACTGAGTTAACCATGTCAAACATATTTTAGAATGATCTTGTGAATGACTATACTTTCTGTCAAATCCTCACAAAATGGGATGGCACAATTGCCTTTATCTTATAATTTAAAGGGCCAAGGAAGAGAGATGCAAAATGATCTGACCTGCAAATATCCCATTTGGGATTTTCCATTGATCCCAAAGGGTACTCTTTTCAAAGACATAATTAAATCCAAAAGTAAGTGGCTAATTTTATAAAGTTAAATTAATTAAAATATTTGGATTGTTTCCCAATATTTTACATTATTTTTAAAAGCTGGTGGACTCTGAGCTCAAAACTAGTCTACTGAGACTATTCTGAATCCTATTCTCATCGGTGACCAGAGACCATAGTAACTTCACATGTAGATTCATAAGGGTGGCAGATGTCTAAGATAACAACAGCTGGTGCATCCTCTGCAAGTCATGGATGGAGAAGCTGATGCCTGAGAAAAGAACAATAACTCCATGATCTCAGGGTTCTCAGAAAAACAGATGTTAAAATATATTTCAAGATACTTAATTGTGTCTTCTTTCCAATTCATAATCCTGTCTCTAATCTGATCTACTACTATTCCATCCCAGAAGTCCCTCTTGCCCTCTTTAAGGTATTCACAATGACAAGTGTATTGTGAAAGATGGCTGCACCCCTCCCCCAGGAAACATGTCAACAACAACATAAACAAATGAATTAAATTGATATAAGGCTTTTAGAGGTACTGTTGTTCAATCATTTCAGTCATGTCCAAGTCTTTGTTAGCCCAATTTTGATTGCTGTTGTTTTGCAAAGACATGAGTTGCTGATCATTTTCTTTTCCACTCATTTTGCATATGAGGAAACAGAGGTAAACAGGGTTAAGTGACTTGCTCAGGGTCATGTAGCTTGAAAGTGATTCAGTTCATATTTGAACTCATGAAGATGAGCCTTCCTGACTTGAGGACTAGCATTCTATTCTCTGTGCCACCTCGCTGCCCACTTAAATGATATAGAACCCTTTAAATACCCCATTTGATCCTCAGAACAACCTATATAGTGATGGTGATGATGATATCTAGCATTTATCTGTGCTTCAAGGTTTGCAAAGTGCTTTGACATGTTAACTCATCTGATCCTCGCTATATCCGTGTGAAGAAGATACTCTTATTTTCTCCATTTTATAGTTAAGGAAACTGAGGAACATATAGATGAACTGACTTGCTCAGGGTCACACAGTGTCTGATGTAATAATTGAACTTTGGTCTCCTTATATCCAAGTCGAACACTCTATCAACTGTGCTATCTAGAAACACATTATATAAGAAGGTTCAACAGGGATGCACGGCTGTTTTGCCTTCAAGTGTTGAAGACCTGAACCTGGGAGAAAGATTCAATTAGAATTGCTCAGTTTGGGTAAAAATGACATAATGACGAGCCATGGATAGAAGTTGAATTACTTTTTTTTTCCTTTATAAGCATTTCCTCCTGACAATTAAAGCTCCCACCCAGTGGAATGGACCACCTTTGGAAAGAGTGTGTTGTTCTGTCTCAGACATCTTTAAGAGGGGCATGGCACCTCTGCTGTTCCTTGTACCTTTTATCATGTAGATTTCAGAGCAGATTGTTATCCATGTGACTGTAGCAGCAAGCACCCCAAGCGTCCTCAGGGTTTGCAGCTACCACAGGTTCTTGGATCTGCTTTGTTAAAGGAAAGCAACTCAAAATGGGTTAACAAGATTACTTTAATCAATCAGACATATATCGTTTACCTTGTTCAGGAGAAAAGGTCAGCACCCTGAACCTAAAAGTATACAGGCATAATTATCAAGACAGAAACATCAAGTAGACAGATTTCCAAACTGTCCAACCATTGCATGATACATTTGGCGACCAGGATGGGATCACAAATTGTCAGGCCTCTATTTGGAAGCAGTGGGGCTTTAGAGGGAGAAATGGCTATTCCAGGATGGGAGGATTTGCCTTATTCTTCTCTAGCCAGAGAATGGGCTAAAAGCACAGGGCCCTGTGAAAACTGGGAACCAAGGCTAAAAGAGGGAGAACCTGGAGATTTGGAAAGATGTTTGAAAGCAATACCCATAGAACCAGGCAAAGAACTGGCAGGAGTGTGCAGGAGAGGCTGGGTGCTGCTAACAAGTTATCACCTTATGTGTAAAAGTAGGGATAAGCTGCTGAAGGAAAGAGCGAGGATGGCTAGGGAGTCAGCTGGTTTGCCTGAGGATTCTTCTGTGTCACAGCACTCAGACGAGCAAACTGGAGGGACTCATGTGGTCCAGGAGCAAGCTACTGTTCATATAGCTAAAAGGAAGGAAAAAACTAGCAGAAGGAATGTGCATGCAGCTTTTGTACAGGCTGGGCAGAGTTGCCCTGACAGCTTCCAGGAGAATGTGTGTGAGGAGAATGGAACAAGGTTAGATGAGGAGTCTCCTAATGTAGAAGCTCTCCCCATAGGAAGAAGAAGGCAGGAGAACCACCGAGGCAAAACAGAGTCCAGGGAGATAACTGAGGATTTCACTCAACAGGAGATCACTGATATATTGAGTAGATTTACCCAAAGAATGGGGGAGTCTTTACTGTCTTGGATAGTAAGAATCACTGATGAAGGCACAGGAGGAATAACACTGGACAATGAGGACTGTTTAAAATTCATAAGTATCAGTCAGAATCCTTTTGTACACCAGGCTTTTAGGGATCACCATATGCAAGGAGGAAATAACAAAACTAATCTCCTAGCTTTAGCTGCAGAAGGATGCACAAAGCAATATCCAACTGAATCTATGTGGCCTAGGGGAGACAGACCCTGGTACTCACTTAGAGACTGTATGAGAAAGCTAAAGGAGGAGGTAATGAAAACTGCTATCCTAATTGGAGATGCAAATGCATATTATGATACCCCCCTAGGAGTTCCTCATGGAAATATCATAGTGAAGACGGCTCCTCCTGCATATAAGCACCTAATTCTGACTCTTTTAATTGGAGAAATAGGGCACCCTCTTTCAGAGGTGCTGGATAAGATTTCACAATTAAGCGATTTAGGGGAATGGGAAAAAGACAAATTGCCTCAAGAGAGAAGATTAAACAGCCAGAGGATTCAGAGACAAAATAGACCCACAAGAAGGGAACTGTTTACTGCTCTATTAAGAGCTGGGGTGGACTTTAGAAGAATAGATGGTATTCCAACTGAAGAGCTGCATAAGCTGTACCAAGAAAAGGTACTTAGCATTAGAATGAACAGGGAAGCAGGAACCACCCCCGCAGGTATTTCTGAATCTGAATCTTTGTATCCAAGTTTGCCCCACCTTCAGGGGGAATAGGAGATAGGCCAAGCCCCAGCCCAGATAAAAGAAATATGCAGAAGAGATTGCAGACCCCATATTGGTTTAACAATATATTGGAAGAATGGATTAACTACTGTGACTAGGGCACTGATTGATACTGGGGCTGAAGCCACACTTATCTATGGAAACCCTGATAAGTTTAAACATGGAACAACTCCTATTACCATTTTTGTTTGTTCACCTTGTTTGTTAGATTTGTTTCCACAGGCTTGGTACCCTCCATCTGTAGATGCCTGATAGCTTAAGCTGGATGTCACCCCCTGTCTGCAACTATGATGTGTCACCCTTGGACCTGGCATCAAGCATATTAAGAACTGACTCTCAAATGGGACCCCTTAGGACAGGGACAGCTGTACATCCGATTTCAGCAGCAAGTAGCCATAGAAGAAGAGATCTTCACCCCTTACCACAAGATTTTGGGGCCCCATTTGTTCGGGGTGGGGGGAATGATGGGGAGCTTGTGCTCAAGCCCCACCCTCAAATATGGTTTTCTGTGTTTATTGTGTGCTATTCTTGTTATATTGTTGTGAAATTTTGTTGACACCAGTTATTCCTACTGTATTTTTGCCAAGTAAGGGACATGAAAGATCTTGGGGCCGAATGTAAGGGTTATGGGATTTAAAGATCTTCCATGCCCCATGGACGTGCTGACATAGCAGGAAGGGGCGGAGCAAGAGAAAGCGAAAGCCAAGGACGTGCTGATGTAGCAGGAAGGGGCGGAGCAAGCGAAAGCGAAAGCCAGGGAAAGCAAAAGCGAGAGAAAGCGAAAGCCGAGCTAGCGTTCCTGCGGTGGCTGGCGGTGGTGGCGCCAGCGGCGGCAGCAGCATAGGCAGTGGCAGCGCGAAGCCCTTTTTGAGTTAGGACTGCTAAGGACTTTCTGCTAAGGACTCCTGCTGAGGACTGCCAGGGGCCGGAGCTGCTGGGAGTGCGCTTCCAGGACACTGGGTGGTTGCTGTGCGTGGGGAGAGGAGGACCTTTGCCTGAGGTAGCCTGTTCTGTTTTAAAGGCTTGAAAATGTGGGTGCTTTCTACTTTATCTACCTGTGCCAATGTCATAACTACTCTGATGGCTTTCACTTTCTGGTTTTGGGACTCAGTCTTTTGGTATCTTAATAAATTTTCTAGTTTATTTCCCCATATGGCAAGCATGATGTATTTTGTGATGGATAATTATATCAGCATATTTGTAATCTCTATAGGCATTGTGAATATGGCATTGCTGATACAGTGACTTGCAACTCTGATATTCTGCACGTATGATGTCATGTTGCCTCGCATAGAGCAATGTCCAAGATGTAGAATGAAACCACAAGCCATATAATGCAAAGAAAATCAAGGGGTGACATGGAAGACTACAGAGGCATGGGTGCTCAAAGGAACTGGACTGGTGGATATTGTTAATGATTATGAAAAGCAGAGAAGGGAACTCTGTAAAGACCTTACATTTAAATTGGGGCTAAATATGATAACAGATAAATTGTCCAAATTATACTCATGATGTGGGAGCACAATCATTTTGGAGGCGGGTCAGAAGCTGTTCAGTAGTCAGTGTGACTGTAGCAAGGACTCAAAATTGGTTTTCATGGTTCTGTGCTTATATGACAAGCTTAGAAAAACTACTACATGAAGGTTTATGGCAGAGTGATTGGGGAATTCTACTTAAAGCCATTTTTTGTCATTTATTCTTGATAACAGACCATTATGTGTCCTTTAGACCTAGAATGCTGTTACTATGGCATTTAGATGGGCTGCTGATTGATCTCATTGCATCAAGCTTTGTACCTTTTCAATCCTCCCTCCCAATAACTGATATTCCTAAAATATAGATATCATCACATCCCTCCCCTGCTGAAGAAGCTTTCATGACTCCCTTCCACATATAGTGCAAAATCAAAAACTTCTTTCTTTGACATTTAATGTCCTTCACAATTTGACATCAGGCTGATTACAAATTTTATGTTCCAAAAAAAGGCTTGTGGATTTCACCTTCACCACATGTCTTGCATAAACCCCCTTCTCTTCTCAGACACTGCCACCACTCTTGTAGAGGTTCTCATCACCTCATACCTTAATTTCACCAATAGCCTTTTGACTAGTCAACTTGCCTCAAGTCTCCTCCCACTCCAATCTCTCCTCCAATTCATCCACTTGAGGAAATTTCCTAAAATGCAGATGTGATCATGTTGCCCTTACTGCCACTCAATAAACTCCAGTGACTCCCTATTGCCTCCAGGAACAAATACAAAGTGCTCTCTTTGGCATACAAAGCACTCTATAACCTAGCCCCATCCCGCCTTTCATCTTACTCCTTACTCTCCAACATATACTATTCCATCCAGTGACACTGCCTTTTTGACTGTTCTACGTATGAGGCAATTGGTCTTTCGGTTCTAGGCATTTTTCCTGGTTCTTCTCTAAGCTTGGAATATTCTCCCTCTCCTACTGACTGTTGTCCTCTCCTGATTTCCTTTGAGTACCAACTAAAATTCTACCTTTTACAGAAAACCTTTCTCAGCCCTTTTCAGTTCTACGGCCTTCGCTCTATCATTTCCTATTCATCCTATACATAGATCATTTTATATATATTTGTTTATATGTTGTTTCCCCCATCATATTGCAAGTTCTTTGAGGGCAGCAATTGTCCTTTGCCTCTTTTTGTATCCCCACTGTTTAGTACAGTGCCTGACCACATAGTAGGTACTTAATAAATGTTAATTGAAATTGTTTTTTGAATGGGGTCTGTACTAGGTCAGTGAGCCAACAAATATTTATTAAAGTAACTGTTATGAATGAGGCTTTATGCTAAGAAGTGAGAATAAGAATAAGAAGTGAGCTTCATCTCTCCACTTACTAAAATAGAATTAGAGAGAGTGTGTCCCTTAAGTTTTGGGGTAAAATACTTGTACTTGCATTATATGTATATCTTTAAAATAAATACAGCATTTCAAAATGTAATTCATGTTAGCTGATTAAATAGTAATATATCACTAGTTCCTGGTGCCTTACAGTGAAAAGGAATGTAATCAGAATAGAGGATTAAGCCCAGAATATTAGAAAAAAACGAGACATCCTCAAGTCCTCATGCAGATCCCCCAAAATTCCGAAGTGGAGACTCCATTGCCTCGCTCTTGGAATTTACCACATGTATATTCACTTGTTCATGTATGTGTGTTTTTCCTTTGAAAAAAACAAATTTCATTGAGGGCCCCAGTATCAATTTTATATGAGTATGCTAGTACCTAGTACAATAAGTGAAACATAAGACATGCTTTAAAAATTTTTGTTGAATGAGGAATGAAATTCTGTAGTTTTGTGCAGTCTGCTTATAATTAATTAGATTAGAGGCTCCTTGAAGGAAGGCATTATTTCCTATATAAATGTATAGGAAATATATATATTTCATATATACATATACCATTCAATTATTTATGTGTTTCTATATATAGAGATAGATAGAGACATATAAATAAATGCATGGAATATGTATATACGTATATGTGTGTATATGTATATATTTGTGCGTGTATCCATTCATTCACTCACTATTCATACATTCACTTATATATTCATTTATTTATTGGTTTATTGCTTTATTTCCAGAGGCTGGTACATGCCAGACACTCAAAAATTCTTTTTGAATTGGAATAATTTTTATACCTGCTAATCAGGGTTAGCTCTTAATATTATTATGTATTTTTACATAAAATAAGTTCCATTGTTATGACCTGTGAACACACTTTCAGAGATAGCAGAAAGATTGCTGTATTTGGTTTAAAAAATCTTTGTTTAAATCCTAGCTCAACTACTTACTCCTTTTGTGATTTTTGGAAAATCACCTTGCATTTCTTAGTCCCAAATATAAAATGAAAGTGATTTCTTACATAACTTCTCAGGATCCTTCCATTACTATCTATGATATTTCTAACACAGATCTTGAAATTTGGAAGCATTTTGGTAGGTTACTATGGTGTAATGAAAAACACCTTTCATTTAGAAGGCTCAGATTTGAGTTCTGAAATACATTTTGCAAAGCACATTGACTCTCTGACCTTCAGTTACATCATAAACAAAACAGAGATTAAAAATCGCTTTCCTTCCTCCCAAGGTTGGCACTAACATGCCAAAGAAAATGGATTTGAATCTCTTTTTTGATAAATTTCTGCTTTCAAATAAATTTTGTTTAGCATAAGAGTTGAACTGTGTAGGGGCCTTCAGTGACTAAAAAATATTTTCAGACCATCTATTCTGGTTCTTAATGTATATTGTGATGACCTACAGAATTCCAGATGGGATCAAATATATCCATTCATTCAACCTTTATACTAATGTCCATTTTCATTTATATTTTTTCAGTCCTGTGCTTTCATCCATATGTGGATTTTATATTATAGACACTCTGTCTACTAATAGAGATCAGCAACTGCTCTATAAATCACAGTCATAGGCAGTTTCCTGAGGTTCTCTGAGGTTCAGTGAAGGTCACAATCAGTATGTGTTAGGAGTGGGAATTGAAGTGATGTTTTCCTGACACTGTTATGCACACTGTTGCTTTCTGGATCTCCCTTCTGTAATTATGAGTCATTTTTTCAGGTGTCACAGAATCTCGGAATTAGAAGGAAACTGAGTTTGGATTTCTGAAATTTAAGTCATAACAAAGGAGTTAAAATGAAAATTTGGACTTTGTGAATTATTGCTTATACAGCTTTCATTGAAGAGTTTAAGTTCCCTCATTTGCATAGAATAGACGGTCTTTATAGAACCTTCCATATCTGGATTTATCATTTTCAGATCCCTGGTAAATGATCATCTAGCATCAGTACCTACCAAGACCATCCATTCTGTCCAAGGAGTCTTCTCATTACTAGGAAATTTTGCCCTGTGTTAATCTGGGGTCCACCTCTTTGCAATCCATTCCTCCTGGTTCCACCCACTGCAACCAAAGAGTAAATCAAGTTCTTCTTTTGTGTGTCAATACTTTGAATACTTAAAGGTGACTACCATGTTCCACCTAGAAATTCAAGTCTCTAATAACAATCCCTCTTTCCTTCAAATATTCCTTATACGACATGAACTGGAAGTCATTTGCCATCTAAGTTGCCATGCTTAGATGCTTTCCAACTTTAGAACATATTTTATGTATATGCATTTTCATTCCCTATTCAATCGAAATGTGTTTTGAGACAAGGACTCTATCCTTAAGGGTTTTAGAACAGGAGGGTATTTAAGAAGTCATATAGTTAGATCAACTCATTTTATAATTGAAGTTCAGAGAGGGAAACTGAGTCATATAAAGTCACACAGTTAATATGCATTAGGAGCCTGGCTCCCAACCCATCTATTTACTTCTGAGAGTTTCTACTTCACCATGACATCTGATGTTTGCCCTGGTCTGTGGTGCCAAGACAAGGACCTGGTAGATAACTAATAAAATATTTGTTTAATAAACACAAGCTAATTTTATTTTTAACTATCACTATCTCTCACTAACTTAGGCTTATTTTTTTAATATTCAAAAGTCTTAAAAAACAGATTCAACATGTTACACATTAAATGGACAAGTTGGACATCTCGCTAAATAATCTTGATGCCCCAAGCTCCAATGAGCTTGCATTGCTGTGAGACTTGCAGCCGCCAAAGACAGGTGGGAACATCTCTGTGTCTGGCCCACTCTCTTATGCTTTCTGAACAGCATGTTCTCTTCTGAAGTGCAATTATGTCCCTGTTCCTCTGAACCCCCAAATGACAAATAGATGAGCTAGAGCACTGGGACCATGGAAAATGAATAATACAGTAGCTACTATATATACCACATTATTCAAATTCTAAATTATTCACCAATGACAGCGTTACAAGTCATGAGTAATGAGACAAATAAAATTCCCATTTAACCTCCAGAGGTGATAAATTTCTCTGCATATTTGTGGGCTGGTAGGACTTATAAGTGTTTACTATGGGCTGGGAGTGGAAGAGGTTTCTCTCCTGTATGGTCTCCTTTTTCTGAGAAGGAAATGTCATTGGCTCATTTTAAATTCTGAGGAATGCTTAAATATCATGTAGCCATGTTATATGTCATAGAATTTCAAGGTTTCTATCAACTTTCTCTGTCTGGAGTATGTGTGCTTATTTTATATGACTAGCTCTGTTCCTCAGTTTCCTCATATGCAAACTGAAAGCAAAGACTAAATGATCTTTCAAGATGTCTTAAATTTCCAGTATTCTATAAAGCTATATTTCCATGAGTCCATGGATTTTTCTGACGTTGATGGAGTAGTGATGCCAAAATTTATTTTTGGTGTTGTGAAATTATTTTAGTAAGACTACTTAGATATGGAATAGTGGGTAGAGTGCTATCCTTGGAGGGAGGAGCAATTAAGTCTGAATCCTATCTTGACCTACATAAGCTACATGACCCTGGGTAGGTCATCAGACTTCTCCCAGTCTTAGCTTCCTCACCAAAAGAAATAAGGTTAATAAGAGCAACTATTTCAGCATCACTGTAAGGATTAAAGGAGATAAAGTCCTGTGAACAATGTAGCTTCTGTTTCAATACACAGTCTAGGAGGCAGGACTGGATCTGGGGATTTGCTTTGGATAGGGAGGACACCTAGTGAGGAATTTCCTCTACCACCGAAGGTTTTTATATATAGATGCACACGTCATATGTGTGTATATGCAAAGAAATGAATGTTCAAACACACATATACATAAACACGTTAAGCATCATCATGCAGTATATGGGATTTTACATATGCATGCAATACACATATATGTTATTTGCAAAAATACATGTAAACATATACATATGTAACAAGTCAGGATTTTTTTTTATTCTGGCAGAAAATTATTTATCCTCTTTACCTCTCTGCTGCACATGTAGGCATACACACATGTATACATGCATGCATATAGACAGAAAGACACAGACAGATAAATATGAATGGATAGGTGGGTATATATCTACATATAGATGTGTGCACATGCATACATACATACACACATGCGTATGAATAAACTGAAAATTAGTAGATAAGTATATACAATGTACGTATGAATCCATGCATTCATATAGGTGCAGATTTCCATACACACAATGTATATGTATATTATATATGTATGTATATATATGTATATACACACACACACACACAAAAGACATGTTGTTGTTCAGTCATTTTTCAGTCAAGTCCAACTTCCCATTACCCAATCTCAAGTTTTCTTGTCAAAGTTATTGAAGTAGTCTGACATTTCCTTTTCCAGTTCATTTTACACATGAGGAAACTGAGGCAAAGGGAGTTAAGTGACTTTCCCAGGGTCACACAGCTAATAAGAGTTTGAGGCCAGATTTTAAGTCAGGAAGATGAGTCTTCCTGAATCCAGGCCTGGCACTCTATCCAATTTACCACCTAGTTGCCCAAACAAACAAAAACATGCACATTACACATATACTATGATCATTATATATTACATAAAGTCATTTCATTTTTTTAAGTCATGTTCAAGTCTTCATGCCAGAGATACTGGAGTGGTTTGTCATTTCCTTCTACATATCATTTTACGGATGAAGAAATTGAAGCAAATAGGGTTAAATGATTTGTCCAGGGTCATATAGCTAGTAAATGCATAAGGCTGATATTGAACTCAGATCTTCCTGACCCTAAGCCTGGAACTATAACCACTGAGGCACCAAGAAATCCATTATATATACACACATATAATATATAATATATATATATATATACACACACACACATATATATATACACACACACATAAACATAAATATTTCTAGATTATACATGTATATATCTTTCTTCATATTTATTTTTATTATACTTATTTTTACATATAAACTGATGAACACATCTATGAACTTGATCCATATTCAACATGTATATATCTGCCCTGTGTTTCAGTATTTCCTAAACTTTTTTCTAGATATTGGTATTTGGAATGCTGTGATGAAGGATTCCATAAGGGAGAAAAAGTTTATATTTAGCATTTTATCCCCTAAAATATTAAATTGATAATATCTATATATTTGTGTCTCTGTGTGTATCTCCTTTCTCTCTCTCTCTCTCTCTCTCTCTCTCTCTCTCTCTC
>NW_027186374.1:2349265-2377431 GCF_028583685.1 Petaurus breviceps papuanus | reverse complement strand
CTCTCTCTCTCTCTCTCTCTCTGTCTCTTTCTCTGTCTCTCTCTCTGAACACTTGTGTGACTTTGCTTAAAAATAGGATGAATTTCCTATATTTTGTTCCAAGCTATTTCTGACCTACCTATATCCTGGGGGTATCCCATATATCCAGGTTCCCTAGTTGGATATTTATTGCTTCTTTCTCTATAACCAGTGTGGCTTGACCAAGGAGAGGTCATGCCTGACTAACAATACTCCTTCCTTTCCTTTTTAGAAAACACTTACTGAACTGCTAGATCAAGGTAATGTTATACATAGAGTGTACTTAGGTTTTATAAATGCATTTCTTAGCATTATGGCTTTAGAGCTGCAAGCAAAAGTAGAAGTTCAGATTATTGTGACGACAAAAAGCGATATTTGTCAAGTGATTGGCAGACCTTAAAATACTACAGAATGATTAGCTTCTGCTGCTGCTGTTGTTCTTGCTGTTACTATTATTTTAAGATAGACAGACTGGGCACTAGGTTAAGAAGAAAGATGCAGACTTTGCCGCTCTCTCTCCCGTCTTTGCCCCTACGTGGGCAGTCCCCTACAATTAGAATGCGCTTCTTGTTTGTCAATTCTATTTGGAATTCCTGACTCTTTCAAGGCTCAGCTCAATCATCACCTCCTGTAAGAGGTTTACACTGATGACTCCACTGTGACCCACGTTTAGTCATTAAATATCTAGATTGTTTATGGACTAGCACATCAAGAAGGAATCTGGACCAAAACAACATTGATTCAAGTCACCCTTTGAATATATATATTTGAATATATATATATATTTGAATATATACTGGCTGTGTGACCCTTAGCAATTACCTTCACTTCTACCTAATGATCTAGGTAGCTCTTTCTGAGTTTATGAGTTGTGGAACAACTGGTTTGATTGTTAGAAATTGTCTTCTTAAGAGAGCTCCTTTCATGAGTAAAATTACAGTCCAAAGTCATTCATTCAATTCTGTATTTATTTATTTAGTAACATGCTGTATCCCTGTAGTTGAAAGTCAGCCCTTTGAGGGCAGGGACTCTTTTAGTTTTCTCATTGTATAGTCTTTCCCTGGCATATAGGAAATCTAAAAAAACATTTGTTAATTGATATGTTGACTGATTCAGGATGGTTTGAATGGTTGCACTTTGAGAGTAGCCAATGATGATCAATGTCACGTAGGAAATAAAATCTCCATTAGAGTGGCTTAGGCATCTCTACTTCATCCTGTACTCTTTACCTTTTCTATTTTGACATTGATAGATGAGTAGATGGCATCATTAATCAACTTACAGTTGACTTAAAGGTGAGAGGAACATCTAACACATTTGTTCACTGAGGCAAGGTCCAAAGGATCTTGTCAGGCTAGATTATTGGGTTGATTTTAATCATATAAAAGTTGACACAGATAAAAGTAATATAATACATAGGGGTTAAAATTGACTTTTCAAGGATGAGGTAGAGTAGGATCTGCAAGAGAGAGATCTTAAAAAGGGAGGTCAGTATTAATCATCAGTGAGACATGGCATCTACAATAATCTAATCCCATCTTGGACTACTAGAGAGTCTTGGCTTGCCCAGTACGAAGGAGGTGTTAGCCCTATTGAGTCTGTCCTTGTCTAGAGTTCTAGGTTCATTCTGAACTTGAGTTAGAGGAAACAACTGTTACCCAGGTACTGAACTTCCATAGGGAAAGTATTGAAGTGGCAGTGGGGAGACAGATCTAATAACATCTCAAGTCTTCCTCCTCATTCTATAGGTTACAGGGTATGGAAGAAGGAGCAAACGCCTCTGAATAAGGATCAAGAGATGTGGGATATTTGGGAGGAACTCACATCTCAGTAAGAATTAGAGAATGGAAAAGGATCTGAGGAAAAAAAGAAAGGATCTAGGATCAGTCAGTAAGCACTCATTAAGGGTCAAACTGGGTAAAATGAGAACATTAAAAACAAAAGTGAGACAGAGTTTGCTCCCTGCACTCAGCATGGTTAGAGTGCTTTGAGATCTCACCAATGTATCCAATGACTACCTTTTGTTCTTGCTATTTTCAATTGATATGGCCTCCAATCTGCATGATTTACTTGATATTGAGGCTCCTATGCCAGATTAAATAATGGAAAAAAAAATTGTGTGTGTGTGAGAGAGAGAGACAGACAGACAGACAAACAGAGAGAGAGAGAGAGAGAGAGAGAGAGAGAGAGAGAGAGGCAGACAGACAGAAAGACAGGCAAAGGGAGACAGAAAGAGATAGAGACAGCGAGAGAGACAGAGACAGAGAGGAGACAGAGATACAGAGACAGAAAGACACACATGGAGACATGGAGTGACAGAAAGGGAGAAAGAGAGAGAGAGAGAGAGACAGAGATATGAATAGACAGACAGACGGAAACAGATACAGACAGACAGAAACAAAATGAGAAAGAGAGAAACAGAAACAGAGATAGAGACAAAAACAAAGACAGAAATAAAGACAAAGGGACAGAGACACTGAGGTATACACAGAGACAAAAACAGATAAAGAATGAGGTATGATAAAGGGAGAGAGAAAAGAGAAGAAAGGAGAGGGAGAGAAGGAGAAATTCAAATTGTAACTGTCCTTTTCAAGTCCCAGTCCCACAATATCTTACGGGACCACTTTTCTCACTCATTTCATTTACTGCTTTTCCCTTCGGAGAGCCACCTGGCCACCTTAGATGTCTTTGTTAAGTTGCAGACAGTGCCACGAAGCATGAGGTTTCTGCATAGAAAGACATGAGCCAAGCAAGTGTTACATCTGTGGGTGGTTAATGTTTTGCAGTTTTTGAAAATGAACAATGAAATGCAACATGATCCATGTTTTCTAAGCACCTTCTGTTAAAAGGTCATCAGGAAGAAGGGAAGTTTACCTAGAATAACATGCTTTGTCTTCACATTTTTTTTTGTAGTTTAACATATGTGAAGTATAATTGCTTAAACATACTTTAATCCTTTTTTATTAACAGATAGTGGTCCATATGGAGATTCATGCCAAATTCCAGGGTCCTAGATTTAGAGCAGGAAGGGACCTTTCAGGCATGATAATCCAAACTCTTCACTTTGTTGTTGAGGAAAATGATACCCACAGAGGACAAGATTCATTGTCTATATATTAAATGTATATGTCCCAACTCCCCTAAAATTGAAGTTCCTTGTGGACAGGGATTGTTCTTACTTTTTTTTGTATGTCCAGCACTCTCCCACTACCAAGGCCACCGTAAACACTTATTAAAAAGTGGTTGACTGATTGATTACTTAAGGTCACCCAGTAGCTCAGAGAAGAAACCAAACTTAACCCCAGGCCCTCTGACTCCTAATTCCATACTTTTCCCCACTGCATCAAACTGCCTTGACTATGAATTGTGGGATCATATTTGAATATTGTAGAAATAATACTATATCATTCTTAGCATGAGTCTCATTCTACATCATTTTATCCAACCGCTTCATTTTATAGTCAAATAAATAGAAGTCTAGAGAGGTTAGCTGACTTGCTGAATTACTCAAGGTCATACAGCTGGATGCTCCCCCAATAAGGATAGGTTGCATTACAATCCCCTTGAATTCTAGTCCTGAAATATTAACCCACAGTAGGTTAAGAAATGCATTGGTGGAGAGGGGCAAGTTTCAAAGAAAAAGAAACTGGCTAAGATACAGAAAGGAATGTATTATAAGGACTTGTCCATAATAGTTACCCAAGTCAAAATCCAAATGCTAAAAAAAATGTGGAAGGAAGCCACAGTTTAGGAGCAATTCTGGAGTGATATTTTTCTTTTTTTAGATCCATAAAACTCAACCTTGATTTTTGAACTAGGGAAGGGAAATGGCATAATGTTCATTCTTATTGGAAACATCACCATATGATTGTAGACACTTAACATTAAAGTGCCTTATGATAGTGTCATAAACCCAACAGACACCAGCACTTCTCTCGCCTGCTATATATGGGAGGGACAGCTCCCTTTTCCTGAGTGCCCAGAGTTGATCTTTCTGAATAACTCAGTTGACATTTAGCCACTGCAAATCAAGCATTTCTAATGTTCTACATCAAATGTCAGGGTGCTCATTAATGGGGTACTTTCCCAGGATGGCCTCTTCCTTTATTGCACACGGGTTCAACATCATGATGGCTTCCCAGGCCACTGTGCTCGAAAAAATAAAGTGTCTCAATTTCCCTCACTAACCAGTTCCAAATAGGATGTCACAGGCCAGATCTTGATTTTGCATCCTCTCCCTTAAAGGCCAACTGAAGGGCAAACTTCTTTCAATTTTTTTGAACTCACCGCTAAAAAAAAACAGATGAGGAAAAATTAATTTCTATTTTTTATTCTATTGCTTATCTATTGTTCCAAGTACACCTCCAATGTTACCCATGCCTTGAAGTTTTCTTGAATTCTCTCTACCAGCACATCTGCCACTGAAAGTGTCTCTTCTTGATCTGATCTCAAGGCATTCAGTCTTCTTTACTGTGTATTGCCCAAACAACTCAATAATCCCCATTCATTATAATCATTTTGCTAGAATTTTTATGGCATTTTAAGGTTTGTGAAACACTTCACATTCATTTATTATATTTCATCCTTATAGTAGCCCTAGGAAGAAGGTGTTATTATTAACTCCGTTTTATATATGAGGAAACTGACACTGAAGGGGTTAGTGAATTGTCCATAGTCACGTAATAAGTAAGTAGCTGAGTCAGGATTCAAACCAAAGCATCTCTTACTCCAAATCCAATAGTCTACCGATTCTCAGACTAAGCATGCGTTTAATTGCCATGAATTCCATTCTCACAGAATTTGAGTTAAATCTGCATTCATTATAAGCCATACCATAGAGGAAACATCCTTGTGGCAAGTGTTCAACTGGCCCTCCAAGGAAAAAGGTGTGGGGGAAGCTCCATCCTACACACACACACACACACACACACACACACACACACACACGCACACACACAAACACACACACACAGTTACACAGCCACACACCAGGCTTCAATCTGCTTTTTTTTGTCATTTTCTTTCATTAAATTTGTTTTTTTTACCTCTGGGTTCAAATAAAACAGGCCAAATATATCTTTCAGATGACAGCCCATCAATTCCATGAACTTGACTATGATTCCTCCCTAAGAATATTTTTGTTTCTTTCTCTTTTAATCAAGTGCTTTATTAATATCAAGTTTACATTATTCATTTCTGCAAGATTTTGAGTTACAATTTTCCCCCATTTTTCTCCTAACCACCACCCCAAAATTGCAATCCCACTGGATATCCCCTCCTCCAATCTGCTATCTCCCATATCTTCTCCCATACCCCTCCGACTTTCAAGTAGGGCACGGTGGACCTCTAGGCCCCAGTGCCTGTATATATTATTTCTCAGTTACATATAAATAATATTAATAATAGTATATTAATAATAGTGTATATATATGTATATATTGCTAAACATTTGATTTTAAAACTTTGAATTCCAGATTGATTCTCTTCCTCCCTTTCACCCACCCTTACTGGAAAGATAATCAATTTAGAGTATTTTGTACATGTGTAGCTATGCAAAACATTTCCACATTGGAAAAATTGTGAAAGACTGACTATATTTCCCTCCCTCCTTTCCCACCTAACACTTGTTCTATTCTCTACTTTTATCCTGTCCCTTTTCAAAAGTGGGTGCTTCCAACATCCTTCCCTCTCCCCCAGTTTGCCTTCCCTTTCATCACCCCCCCTCATCCCCTTTCCCCCTACTCTCCTGTAGGGTAAGATAACCTATTTTGTCTGTATTTCATTCCCTCCCTAAGCCAAATTCAATGAGAATGAGTTTGACCCATTCCCTTTTGCTATTCTGTTCTTTCCCTCCATTGTAAAGATTTTCCATTGCCTCTTCCATATGAGATAGTTATATTCCTCTCTCACCTCCTAATTTTACCTTTTAAGTATTATCCTTTCCTATTAAATTGGTCCTTTGCCCTCTATCTATGTATACCTCTACACATATATACACACACTCACATATGTATTCATACACCCATATACCCTCCTATATAGACACACACACATTTCTATTCACTTCATCTATTCTCATACTTTAAAAAGTTTCATAAGTTCCAATGATCATTTTTCAATGTAGGGATGTAAATATTTCAACATTGATAAGTTCATTATGATTTCTTTTCCCTGTTTACCTTTTCAAGCATCTTTTGCTTCTTGTATCTGAATATCAAGTTTTATATTCAGTCCTGGTTTTTTCATCAAGAATGCTTGAAAGTCCTCTATTCAACTGAATGACCATATTTTCCCCTGAAGTATGATACTCACTTTTGCTGGACAGATGATTCATGGTTTTACTCCCAGCTCTTTTGACCTCCAGAGTATCATATTCCAAGCCCTTTGATCCCTCAGTGTAGAAGCTGCCAGATCCTGTGTTATCCTGATTGTGTATCCACAATATTAAAATTGTTTCTTCCTGGCTGCTTGTAATATTTTCTCCTTGATCTAGGAATTTCAGAACCTGGCTATAATATTCCTAGAAGTTTTCTTTTTGGGATATTTTTCAGGAGTTGTTTGGTAGATTCTTTCAACCTCTATTTTGCCCTCTGGTTCTAAAATATCAGGCTAATTTTCCTTGAGAATTTCTTGAAGGATGATTTCTGGGTTCTTTTTTTATTTTTGATCATGGCTTTCAGGTAGTCCAATAATCTTTAAATTATCTCTTCCGGATCTCTCTTCCAGGTCAGTGGTTTTACCAATGATATATTTCAAATTGCCTTCTATATTTTTCATTTGTTTGGATCTGTTTAATGGTATCTTGATTTCTCATAAAGTCACTAGCTTCCATTTGCTCCAATCTAATTTTGAAGGGATGATTCTATTCAGTGAGCTTTTGAGTTTCTTTTTAAATCAGGCAACTTAGGCTTTTTAAGGTATTCTTCTCCTCATTGCCTTTTTGAGCCTCTTTTGCCATTTGAGTTAGTCTATTTTTTAAGGTGTTATTTTCCTCAGTCAGGCTGTTGAGTCTCATTTCATAATTTTCTTCCATCATTCCCATTTCTCTTCCCAATTTTTCCTCCACTTTTCTTATCTGCTTCTTAAGGTCCTCTATGCCCTGGAACCAGCTCATATTTTTCTTGGAAGCTTTTGGTGCAGGAGTTCTGATTTCACTATCTTCCTCCTGTTCCATGCTATGGTCCTTTTGGTCCACAGAAAAGGAGTGCAAAGTTGGGTTTCTCTGCTTGCTTTGCTTCTCTCATTTGCTCATATTGCCACTCAATTAATTGACTTTTGGCTTTTTGCCCCAGTGGGACTCTGCCACCAGAAAGGGGAGCTTCATCCCCAAAGCTGGGTTTTTCTCAGCTGCTGAAGGTATTAGTTGGGTGCCTTCTTGGAAGCTTCCACATGCATCGGCAAGCTGGTCACATACCCCAGGTCCTCCTCCCTGGACTGTAATCCAGATCCAAGCAAGTTAAAGTAAGAGTGATTCCCCCTCAGACTGGTTGCTTGCTTCCCCTACAATCGGCAGGCCAGGAGCTGAAGCAGGCACATGGCTGCAGCTGCATAGCCACTGCACCTCAGATGTTTCTTGCCCCAGGGGCAAAGACCGACTGTACTCCTGAAATACTAGATCCCAAAGTCCACACTGCACTGACCTCTCAATTTGTCCTCAGCATATCTGTGTTGATAATTCTGGAAACCACCACAGCTGCTGGTGATCTGAAGTCCCTCCAGCCAGTGACTGGTCAAGCCCACCCTGAGGTTAAAACCTCTGGCTTCTGTGGGGCTGGGCTCCCAGAGCACTGTGCTGGTCACTTCCTGCCAGCCTGCTGGGCTTTCCTCAGTGGGAGGTTAGCTTTGCTGTGTCATTTTATAGATTTGGTATCTCCAAAGTTTGTTCAGAGTCACCTTTTACATGAATTGGAGGAGGTGGAAATCCTAGGAATATTTTTCTCTGACCAACTATCTCCAATTCACTTAACCAATTTGGATTTTTTTTTTTTGGTTTACTTCCATCTCTTTTATTCCTTAAAAATATTTTAATTTTATTAGAAAATTCATATTTAACTTCAGTGTAAACAGATAAGTTTTCATAGTAACTGTTTACTTTTAAATTCATTAATGACATCATATAGAGTAAAATACAATTACTCAGTAATTGAGTCTGAGAACCATTCAGGATTTTTTGTCCTTTCATTCACATTTTTCTTTTTCTCTTCTTTTTTTTTGTCTTTATTAACTTGTTTGTTTACTTTTAGTTTACAAGATTCAGTTGCATAATTTCTTGAGTCACAAATTTTCTGCCCCTTCCTCTACCTGTCTTTCCATGGAGACAAGCCATCAAGTACAATATCTGCAAATACTTTCTATTTTTGTTCATTCACTCTTATTTTACAACTTTCACTTCCAAAGTCCCTTGAGTTTCAGATTTTCTCCCCCTCTTTCTCCTCCCCCTCCCATCATGGAGGCATGCGCTCCACTATAGTACCTGCACATAATTTCACATTAGACATTAGTCAGGTTTTAAAGAAGGATTATAACTGATGGAATGAACAATAGGAAAGAAAAAAAAAACAAACAAGCAAGAAAAAGAGAGAACATAGTTTGCTTTTATCTGCATTCAAACTCTGTATTTCTTTTTCTAAATGTAGATATCTCTCTCCATCATGAGTCTTTTGGAGTTGTTTTATAACCTTGCATTGCTGGGAATGATACAGGATACATCTTTCATAAATGAGGCTTTATTGGAAGTGTTGCTTTAATTAAAGACTGTGGGTTCCAGTGGACGCTCAATCTGCACACCATTCTCTCTTGGAGTTCTTGGGATACTCTCCTGTTTCTCCTTCCACCTTTTCATTTTTTTCAGTCACCTTTATTGTTTCATCATCCACATGCCATCATCTAAATCGGAGTCTGAAAATCTTTTCTTCTTCTTCCATACTTTCACCCTTTGTAAATTCATCAGCTCCAATGGTATTAATTTCCCTCTCTATAAAACAAAAAACAACAATAACCAAAAAACCCAAAAACCTGACTTCCAGGTGTAAGTCTGTAGCAGTGTGCAATCAATGATAATTTATTTAGAACTTATCATATTCCAGTATAGTAATATGCTTAGGAATTATATATTACTGAGTGCTGGAGATACAAATACAGGCAAAAAGAAAGAGGTCTCTACCCTCAAGCAGCTTGCACAAAAAAAGATTACTGAAAGTGGAGAAAAGAGGAGAGAGTGGTGTTAAAGTGGGAAAAGTCAAAAGCACAAATGGGTTGAGAATAAAGGATGGCAGGTCTGTTCCACTATCCAGAATGGAAGCCCTAAACCTCACCAATGGGAGAAGAGTACTGGCATGGTAGAGAGATGTTCCTGGTAAGAAGGCTCCACACAGTGAGGGATGTTACCATGTGAGACTTTAATTGAAGCATAACAATGTATCCAGAAATTCAGAACCACAGCACTGTTCTCTCTTCTTAGCCTTGTGGCTATTTTCAATTGCCATTAGCTTTTGGCTACTTTAAATTGTATTTTTAAGAGAAATTTACATTCAATATGTCCTAAACTTAATTCATTATTTTCCCTGATAAACCTCTTCTCTACTCAAATGTTCTTTATTTCTGTCAATGTTATGAACATTCCTCCATTCCCTAAGGTTCCTGATGTTCATGTTATCATACACTTGTTTTCAATCCATATATCCAATTAGTTACCAAGTTTTGTAATTTCTATTTCCACAACATTTCTTGTATCTCACCCATTCTTTCAGTCACCCCTTAGGTCAAGTCCTCATCACTTTTCACCCATATAATTCCAACAGCCTTCTAATTGCTTTCTCTATCTCAACTCTCTCTTCATTGTAGCCTGTCATATGGCTGCCAAAGTAATTTTCTTTAAGTGTAGATCTGATCATGTGGCTCCCCTACTAAATCAACTCCAATGAATTCCCATTGTCTTTATAATAAAATATGAACTCCACTGTTCAGATTTTAATGTCCTAAACAATGTGTCTCCAGCCTAGATTTCAAGCTTCATTGATCATAATTTCTTTCCACAAACTCTCTAATCCAGACACACTGGCCTCCTCTTCTTCCCTCACACACAACTGTCTATTGCTTATTTCTTTGCTATTGTACTTGCTTTCCATATGCCTAGAATGCACTCCCCTTTCATCACTTCATGGAATCCTTTTCCTTATTTAAGATCCAATCCAATAACCATTTTCTGCATAAAATCTTCATTCTTCACCCAACTACAGATGAACCCCAAAGCATAATGTGTATAACTAATATATATATATATATATATATATATATATATATATAAATGTTTGTAGTTAAGATTATTTTTATGTTGTGTGTATTTTATACACATGATTGTTGCCTCTCCTATAGCAACATAAGCTCTGTGAGAAGTATTATCTCATTCTTCATATTTGTATTTCCAGAACCAAACACTGTACCCAGGCCCATAGTAAGCACGTTTAAAGACTTGTTGGTTGATTGTTTTATTTCCCAGTCCATTGAAACCTATTTATCTCTATCTTTTGGATAAATTTCTTATCTTTTCATAATGCATACAGTGTTACAAAATTGTGTTGCATGATTCTATCTTCATTTTTTTGTAATTCCAAAACAGTTTTTAAATCATTAATATATGTATATATTATACATATGTGAGTAGATATATATGTACACATGCATGCATACATATATAGGCACACATACACATGCATGCATGCATATATCTATATATGTATGCATGTATACACACAATCACAACCTCAAAATTGCTACTTCATCAATGAAGACAAAATTTTCAAGTCTAACTAAAATTTACCAAAGGCCAATATGTATTTTGGAGGAGGGATAGATTCTATAGTCTCTTAAAGATGGTTATATGTAATAAGATCTCCAGGAAATCCGGATTTTCTCAGTTGTTAATATAGTCATAAAAGAAAAAGTAACTTTCATCACTTAAAAAGTACCTTTCCCCTCATCTTTAGCGCTCCAGTTTTTATATTGCCTTGCTTATAACAATTGTGTAACTGTCCTACATAGTGATGGTAAAAAATTATTCTGATTTTAAATGATTCATGCTACTTCAATGCTTTATGGCAGGAAAATAAAGATTTATTCCGTTAAATGCCAAATGTCTTGTGATTATTCTTTTTGTTTACTGAAAATTAATGAGGTATTTTGCAGCACCAATTTTACAATTCTTGCAATTTATTGTTTTCCTGTTGTTTGTTTATTATTTTGTTTTTTTATTTTCTCCTGCACTTTCTTTTGTGCTTTGGTGTACATGATCCTGTGAACTTCAATTATCTTTTAATGGATTGACTTCCCCAAATGACTACTTCAAAGTCTTCAATAGTCTTTGAAGTGTGCACTTTAAAACAATAAATTTGCATGTTTCTTTCGGAAAATTTTCATTTTATAAACAAATAAAAATACATTAGAAGAGGATGTAATGAAACATGTGCCATATAATATAATGCTTTAATATAAAAAAATAAATAAGTGAATGTGGGGAAACCAGTTCAGTACAGTTGTATTAAGTCAAGGTCAGATATTCTGAGTCAGCCAAATGTCAGGAAAGCACTACAATCATTGATATTACAGTATGAAACCAGACCAAAATTCTTAAGGATATCTCACTTCCTTTACTGTCTTTAAGTATCAGTGGTCTGTTGAGCTGATGGTTTTGTTATGACAAAATTAATAAATTATGAGGTAAATTATTAATGACAAATGGACAAATAGGTAAATCAATGCAAATGGAGATGCAGAGATAAATAATGTAAACAGGTGATAGATTATAGAGAGATACAGCGAGATATTTAGATAGAGAGATGGGTGGATGGATTGATAGATATTTGCCTAGCATTCAAAAAAAAGAAATCTGATTTGCATTCAGAGGAAATTAACTGAGATAGTGAAAAGATTGCATTATCTGAAAAAAAGGAGAATCAACTGAAAGGACTAGAAATGTTTAGAAAGGCTCTGTGTGTGTATAATCTACCTACCTGACTATCCATTTATCCATGCTATATATGTGTCTGTTTATACACACATGAATGCATGTAAACACATATATACCTGTGTATATAATGGTTTCTACTCAAGACCTTACTGAAGTTTTTATGAATACATTATGAATTTTTTTTATTATTCAGTGATATTAAGGATGCTAGTATCAACATCAGACTCATTGAAAAGGGAGAGACTGCTGCACAAATTTTAGTGAGTTCACTACTACTGAATATCTAGTGATGATTTGTTAGTGTGCATGTGCAGTTGGAGATCACCATGGCAGCCATGGCCCATAAAGTCCGGCAGAAGAGGCTTCATGTTATTGAGAGGCACTGCATATGCAAATGAAGGGGAGAGAGGCTGTGGAATCAATCTGTTTTGACAGAGGCAGCATCTTATGCTTCCTGAGTGAATTGAGAATCTGGCCAGCGGTCCTGGTGATTCACTCTGTGACCATCACAAGGCATCTTACCTCTCTAGTCCCTCCTCTGTTTTCTCTAAAATGATCCAATGTATTAAGAGACTGTGGTAGAATAACCATAAGGTACTTCTAGGTCTAGAATTTGAAAGTTCTTGTCCTGAACATCTAGAGAGGACTTAAATGTGGTGCCGTTATTAGGGAATGTTCAAGCCCTTCCCTGTGCTGTTATTTGCTAACAGGATGCTTGATAAATGTCTTAAAGGCAGGTGCTTATGATTTTGCCTTTTCCTTTGAGAGAGCTTTTTGGCTCTTCCAGAACCAGAAGGTAGACTAATGGATAGAGAGATGCTTGGGCCATGTGAGGAGGCAACAATGTGACTCTGAATCACAGTGTGTGGAGCCAAAGCTCCTAATTTCTAAACCTGACTCTTTTCCTTTACCTGAGCTAGCTTTGACAAGTTCCAGATTTCCTGGCTTCAATTTTCTCTTCTATAACAATAAAGCAATTAGGCAGGTAGGTGGCCGAGTGGGAAGAGTGCTCGGCTGGAAGTCAGGGAGACATGCATTTAATCCCATCTCAGACACTTACAGGCTATGGAATGGTGGGCAAATCAAGGATGATCTCAGTTTCCTCATCCGAAAAATTAAGGCAATAATGGCACTTGTGTCCCAAGTTTTTATGAAGATTAGATGAGATGCTTATAAAATGGCTAGCATAGTGCCCTGTAAACAGTAAGCAATACAAAAATGTTACCTATAATATCATAAGTAAAAATTTTTGTTGTTTACGAGCTCTGTGACCTTGGATAAGTCACTTAACCTTGCTCAGCCTCAGTTTCTTCCTATAAAATGGGGATAAAGATAACAGCTACCTTATAGGGTTGCTGAAGAATTAAATGAGAATAACATTTGCGAAATGCCTTATAAATCTTATAAAAAAGAGTACCAAACGAAATTCCAACGTACTGTCCCTTCCTTATATGTATAATTTCTTTTCTGAAGGAGCCAAAAAATCCATTTTATATGTGAGAAACACAAAGAAATCAGTAATGAGAAAAACAGAAAGTTCTGAGACAACTGGGAGAAAAGATGACCGAGAGATAAAAATGTTTGAATATGAATAACAGAAGAGACTGAGAGAGCCAGGGGCGAGGCCTCCCTCAGGCCAGACTGCAGGCTGGAGCACTTGAATATGTTTTAGTGTCTTTTGTTATGTTTTGTCCAACAGGCAATTTACATGGGACTGTTTCTAGAATTTGCAAGCACATAATGGAGCAAAACTTAGAATCAAAGAACTGTTTGGAGACTATATTTGTAGAAGTAAATTACTCATGTCATTTCTGACAGAAATATAGATTTCTGCTTTCTTTCTCTTCCTTCCTTCCTTCCTTCCTTCCTTCCTTCCCTTTGCCTCCCTTCTTCCTCCCTCTGTTCTTCCATTCCTCCCACCTATCTTCCTTCCTTCATTCCTTCCTCTTGTTCTCTTTTATTTTTTGTTTTTGTCTCTTTACCTGTCTCTCTGTGTCTCTTTTCATTTCTCTTACTCGCTGTATCTTTCTGTCTCTGTCTCTTTTCCTCCATCTCTCTCTCTCTCTCTCTCTCTCTCTCTCTCTCTCTCTCTCTCTCTCTCTGTCTTTGTCTGACTCTATATTTCTATCTTTCCCACCTGAAAGTATATGACTTAGTCCAACTACCATGAATTTGGGAACGTTGAGCCCTTTCCTTCTGATCTGGGTCAGATCACCCCTTCTTTCACTACCCAGTGACTCTCATTTCATTGACATCAAAATTATTGTGGGCAGCAGATCAGACTAACTCACTTAAATCTCAGAACACCGAGGTTCAATTTGGTCTTCCAGCCTCAATCTCCTTTCCAGCAAGGAATACATGAATATACCTCCTTGCCCAGACAGTGTGGGATTTCTGAAGATAAAATAGAGATTAGTGAATTCAAGAGAGGAGTTTCTGAGTTGAGGCATTAGGAGTCAATCAGAAGATGAATAAAAAGATTGAGAAGTTGTAGAGAAAGTTATTTACAGAAATTGAGACAACAGAAGAGAGTAGACAGGATGATGGAGTGGAGGCATCAGCAGGGGCTGAGACTGGCTAAACACAATAAGATACTACAGTTGATAGAGGGAACTGGCCTGATGATTTTTTTAACATTTTAATTTTTATTTATTTTAAACATTCTATTCTTTTTAAATTTTGAATTCTAAATTATTTTCCTCCCTTGCACCACCTACCGCACTCACGGACAATACAAGCAATACATGAATTATAAATTTGAAATATTCAAAATATATTTCTATATTAGGAATATTTCAGAGGGGTGGAGACAAGATGGCAGAGTAGAAGCACAACCTCCCCATAGCTCCGGCTTCCACCCTCCCCATTCCATGTAAAAAGGGGACTCTAAACAAACTTTGGAGCTGCAGAACCCACAAAATGACACAGAGAAGCTAATCTCCCGCTGAGGACAGCCCGGCAGGCCAGCAGGAATCAGGCTCACCACTCTGGGAGCCAAGCCCAGCCCCACGCCCAGGCTTTAGCCCCAGGGCAGGCCTGACCAGCTGCTGGCTAGAGGGACTCCAGATCAGCAGCAGCTGTGGCACCCATTTAATACCTCCGGCAGCTGAGAAAACCCCAGTATTTGGGATGAAAGCTCCCCGGTCTGGTGGCAGAGTCCTACTGTGGCAAGCCCAAAAGCAAGTAATAAAGTGAAAAAATGAGAAGGCAAAGGAAACAAAGCAGACAGAAGATTCCCACAATACACTCTTATTTTGGGGACAAAAAGGAGCAAAGCATGGAACAGGAGGAAAGCAGTGAAGTTAGAACTCCTGCAACAAAAGCTTCAAAGGAAAATACGAGATGGTTACAGGCCATAGAGGACCTTAAGAAGCAGATAAGAGAAGTGGAGGAAAAATTGGGAAGAGAAATGAGAACAATGCAAGAAAATTATGAAATGAGAGTCAACAGCCTGACTGAGGAAAACAATACCTTAAAAAACAGACTGACTCAAATGACAAAGGAGGCTCAAAAAAGGCAATGAGCAGAAGAATGCCTTAAAAAGTGGAATTTGCCAGATGGAAAAAGACTCTCAAAAGCTCAATGAGGAGAATCATTGCTTCAGAATTAGATTGGAGCAAATGGAAGCTAATGACTTTATGAGAAATCAAGATGCTGTTAAACAGATCCAAACAAAGGGAAGAATAGAAGGCAATGTGAATAAATCATGGGAAAAACCACTGACCTGGAAAATAGATCCAGGAGAGATAATTTAAAAATTATTGGACTACCTGAAAGCCATGATCAAAGTAAGAACCTAGAAGTGATACTCCAGGAATCTCTCAAAGAAAACTGCCCTGATGTTTTAGTACCAAAGGGCAAAATAGAGGTTGAAAGAATCTACAGATCACCTCCTGAAAAAGATCCCCAAAAGAAAACTCCTAGGAATATTATAGCCAGGTTCCAGAATTTCCAGATTAAGGAGAGAATATTACAAGCAGCCAGGAAGAAACAATTTGAATATTGTGGAAACACAATCAGGATAACCCAGTATCTGGCAGCTTCTATACTGAGGGATCAAAGGGCTTGGAATATGATATTCCGGAGGTCAAAGGAGCTGGGATTAAAACCAAGAGTCACCTACCCAGCAAAACTGAGTATCATGTTTCAGGGAAAAATATGATCATTCAGTGGAATAAAGGATCTTCAAGCATTCTTGCTGAAAAAAAAAACAGAGTTGAATAGAGAATTTGACATTCAGATACAAGAAGCAAGAGAAGCCTGAGAAGGTAAACAGGGAAAAGAAATCACAAGGAACTTATCAAAGTTGAACTATTAACATTCCTACATGGAAAAACAATAATTGTAACTTATGAAACTTTTGTCAGTAGTTGAAGGGATTAGAAAATATATATATATATATATATATATATATATATGAGGGTATATGGTATAGGAGGGAGGGAAATACCATCAGTCTTTTACAATATATCTATTATGTTAATGTCTTGCATTAGCCACACATGTACAATGTATACTGAACTGCTTATCTTCCCAGTGACAAGGAAGAAAGGGAATGAATCTGGAATTGCAAGTTTTAAAATCAAATATTCAAATATAATATATATATATACTATTATTAATACCATTACCATTAATACAGTTACATCTTACATGTAATTGGGAAATAAGATATACAGGCACTGAGGCATAGAGACCCACTGGAAAAGTCGAAAGGGGTAGGGGAGAAAATATGGGAGAGAGCAGATTGGAGGAGGGGATATTCTGTGGGACTGCTATTTTGGGGCGGTGGTTAGGGGAAAAACGGGGAGAAAATTTGTAACTCAAAACCTGGCGGAAATTAATGATGTAAATCAGAAGTTAATAAAGCATTAAAAAAATAATAAAAAAGAAATAAAATGAGGAAAAAATTATACCCCTTTTCCACTAACTTCCAAATGAAATTCATTATCTCCTTTGGTTATTTAAAACAATCAAATAAATTAAATTAAAAAAAATAATCTGAGAAGAGATTTATAGGCATCACCAGACTGCAAGAGGGGTCTATGGCCCATAAGAGGTTAAAAATTCACGTTTAAATGGGGGAACAACACATACCTAGATGAGTCAATATAAAATAAATGCAAAATAATGCAAAAGATCCAAAATAAATGGGGTTAGAGAGGGATGAGGAAGAGTAAAAAGAACTAGGGGAATCAAGAAATGTTCATGTAAAGTTGATACTTGAGTTGAACCTTGAAGTCACAAGATATTCCTAGAGGCAGAAGTAAGGAGGAAGAGCATCCCAGCTAATCCTATGCAGAGAAATGGAGGCAGGCGATCTAACATCACCTATGTGTTCTGAAGCCCTCTTTCATTGGCTCCAGCAAGAGCATTTATACCCCTGAAATCAACAAACTACAGACCAGGGCTTGATTTTTCACTTTGTTAATTGTCTAGACTTAAAAAAAAGTGATGGAAAAGTATTAATAATATCAATTAAATTTAATAGTTTGTGTGCAAAAAACAAAAAGAATATTTCTAACAGAACCCAAGAAAAATCATATATACAACATAAATACATATAATATATATCATAAATAAATATGTGTGCATACATATATTCTTATGTATATATGTGTATACGTGTGTATATAAAATATATGTATATATATATATACACACACACATATATAGTTGGTTATTTGTTGTCATTTCACCTTGAAAAAGACCCAAAATGACCTCACTATGCTAAAGTCAAGTTTCAATGTGTCCGAATATGGCTGATCAGGACAATATGAACTTGGAATGATCTACCACGTTAGTTCATGTGAACATTTCGGCTAGATGATCTAAATGTGCATGTCCCGTGTTTCCTCAGAGTTGTCTAAGTTCTGCTTTGCTCACAGAGCACAGCACATTCTCTGATGATGAACTCCATGCTGAGAACCCTGTTACTGTGTCTCCCATGTCACACAATCGCTTCCAAATTCTTTGAGAGAGACCTTGAGATTGCCCTTGCATGACTTTTGATGACCATGTGAATGTTTACCCTGTGTGAGTGCTCCATTAAATTATCTTTTTGGCAAGCGTATGTTTAACATTTGAACAACGTGGCCAGTCCATTGAAGTTGCAGCCTCTGAAGTAAAGTTTGAATGCTTGGCAGTTTAGTTCAGGTAAGGACCTCAGTATCTGGTACCTAATCCTACCAAGTGATCTTCAGAATCTTCCTAAGACAATTCAAATGTAAGGGATTCAGTTTACTCACATGGTGCTGGTACACTGTCCAGGTTTCACAGGTATACAACAATGAGGTCAGGACAATGGCTCTATATACCTTCAGTTTGGTAGGCAGTCTAATACCACTTCTCTTCCATACTTTCCTTTGAAGCATCACAAACACTGAGCACTTTTATGATGCCCTGAAGGCTATTTATGGGCCAAAGAACTGTGGTAGATCACAGATATTCAGTGCTGTCAGAACCACATTCATTAGTGATAAGGACATGATTTTAGAAAGATGAGCTGAACACTCCCATAGCATTTTCAACAGACCATCATAAATCAAGGCTGAGGCCATTGGCTATTTACCTCAGGTTGATGTCAATCCTTCCCCAGCTGAAGCTCCAACAGAAGAAGAGGTTTTGAATGCTATTAGGCTCCTTTCAGGTGGCAAAGCACCTGGTGCTGATTCTATTCTAGCTGAGATTTACAAGCTAGGGGGTCCATTGTTTACACAAAAGCTGATTGAAATTTTTCAGTTTATATGGCAATTGATTATCCCCCAGGAGTTCAAGGATGCCCCCATTGTCCATCTATATAAAGGTAAAGGAGATAGATTGTCCTACAACAATAATGGGCGAGGTCTTTACATTAGTCATTACTGGCAAGATTCTTGCCAGAGTACTCCTTAATAGGCTGATTCCTCACCTGTAAGAAGGTCATCTATCTGGGAGCCAGCATGGCATCAGAAAGAACTAAGAAATAGTTGGTATGTTTTTTGCTGCCTGGACACTTCAGGAGAAATAACAAGAATAGAACACAGGTCTGTAAAAAACGTTTTCTATACACATTATCATCACACACACACACTCACACACAGAATTCCCTCTCTGGAGTTGAATAGTTTGTTTTTAATCATGAGTCCTTTGTAATTGTCGTAAATCATGTATCAATCTGAGTAGCAATAGGGGTGGCCAGGTGGCTCAGAAAGTAAGAGCACTGACTCCAGTGTCGCAATGACCTGGGGAATGAATCCGTCCTCAGATACTTAGCACGACACCCAGAAATAACTGGCTATGTAACCTTGAGCAAGTTACTTAACCCCAATTGCTTTAAAAAGAAAATCTGAGTAGCAATGTCTTTCACAGTTGATCATTATAACATTGTGAGTCTGCATAATGATCTCCAACTTCTCACTTTTCTTTACATCAGTTCATATAGGATGCCATTTTTTTTCTTTTTTGTTTGTTTCTTTTTTATGAAACTACTCTATTATTTTTTATAGCACAATAGTTCTCCATCATAATCATATACCTCAACTTGTTTTGCCATTCACCAATTCATGAGAATGCCTCGATTTCTGATTCTTTGCTTACACACACACACAAACACAACTGCAGTAAGTTGTCGTTTTGTGTACATGTATGTCTTTTTAACTTTTTTATCTACTTGGAATACAGACCTAAAGAATCTATGGATGGCTGAAAGGGTATGCACAGTTTTATAGCCATTTGGACACAGTCTCAAATTGTTCTCAGAATGGAAGGGACTTCAGAGGTGATCTGATCAAACTACTCCATTTTATAGATGATGAAGTTCAGGGTCAAGGAGATGATTAAGGCCAGGGAGATAATTAGCGTCAGGGAGATGAGGCCATTGGGCCAAAGCCACACCAATAATCAGCATCAAAGACAGAGTTCGAACTCATGACCTCAGATTGCAGTCAAAGTTCTTTTCTTTGGAATAATTCACTTTTTGTTAATATATCCCACTATGTGTCAAGTAATTTTCTGGGGATTTTTTTGGGGGGTTTGAGAGGGAAATGTAGGCTTTTTATTTTAAAAATTCAGTGTTATTTTTGTTTCTACATTAGTTTCATTTCCCAAAGTGCAATCATTTCCTGGAGAGTCATGTCCTGTGAAAAGGGGAAAAAAGATAGAAAGACAGACAGAGAGAAAGAAAAGGGAAGCAAAGCCATCATTGGGCAGAATATTCTGTATTTCCCTCGATTCCCCTACCTCTGCCCAGAAGATGGTTAGGTGTGAAATGGTATCTTTGATAAACGGGGTGGAGACAAGATGACAGAGTAAAAGTAGGGACTTGCTGGAGTTCTTTTCCAAATACTTTTTAAAATGACTCTAAACAAATTGTAGAACAACAAAATCCACAAAACGACAGAGTGAAACCCATCTCCAGACTAAAACAACCTGGCAGGCTGACAGAAAGCATCTATCACACTGTGTTGGGAGCGAGCACAGTCAAGGAAGACTGGACCTTAGCAGGCCTCAGGGGACTAAATCACTGGTTTCTGTGGTGGTTTCCAGACTTCTCAACCCATAAATGCCAAAGACAAAGTAGAAGGTCAGTGTGGAAACTCTGTTGGACCTGGGTGAGAGAAGAGTGTGGTCTGGGCCCAGCCCTGGGGTGGTGGAGGTGACAGAAGCAGTAGCAGCCATGGCAGCAGTGGCTGTTTCCAGAGCTCTAAGCCCACATATGGTGGGGGGATCAAGTGACTGATCACAGGGTGATTGCCAGGATTTCTTTTAGGGCACTGAGAAAGGATTCTATTACTTTTCCCTGCTTGGACCTTGGTTGTGGCCTTGAATGGTGTTTTTGGGGTGAGGAGGAATGCTGGCATGGCAGAACTTGTGGAAGCTATGGAGAAGCCATCCTAATCACAGTTCCTAGGTAGGAATGAGTGCTTTTAGTCACCCACAGACCAAAGCATAGGCCAGGAGAGGAGTAAACAATCCTCTTTTGATCATACCACCATAGAAGAACTGAAAATTTACAGGTTCCTAGAAGCAGCTCTGATAAGAGCTGTGCAAAATCCCTGAAAATCATGACAGAGGACTCTCTATTCTGAAATGAGTCCTACCTTGAGAAAGAGCTCACAAGTCAGTAATTATCTGGGAATATGAGCAAACAGTGTAAAACTCAGACTATAGAATCTTACTTAGGAGACAAATAAGATTAAAACATATAAGCCGAAGAGGAGAATGAAGTAAAATCTCCTACATCCAAAACTTCCAAGTGAATTGGTTACAGGTCATGGAGGAACTCAAAAAGGATTTTGAAAACCAAGTAAGAGAAGGAGAAGAAAAAAACTGAGAAGAGAAATGAGACTGATGCAAGAAAAAATATGTCAAAGAAGTCAATATCTTGCTAAAGGAGACTCAAACAATATTGAAAAAAATAACACTTAAAAAATAAACTAACCCAAATGGCAAAAGAGGTGCAATAAGCCAATGAGTAGAAGAATGTCTTAAAAAGCAAAATCAACCAAATGGTAAAAGAGGTCCAAAAACTCACTGAAGGGAATAATTCTTCCCAAATTGTCATGGAGGAAATGGAAGCTAATGATTGTATGAGAAATCAAGAAATTATAAAACACAACCAAAAGAATGAAAAAAAATTAAAGAAATTGTGATATAGCTCATTGGAAAAACCACTGACCTGAAAAATCATATCCAGAAAATATAATTTAAAAATTCTTGGACTCCTGAATGTTTTGATCAAAAAAGCATAAACATCATTTATCAAGAAATTATCAAGGAAAACTGCCCTGATATTCTAGAACCAGAGGGGAAAATAGAAATTGAAACAATACACTAATCACCTCCTGAAAGAGATCACAAAAGGAAAATTCCTAGGAATATTATAGCCTAATTCCAGAGCTCCCAGGTGAAAAAGAAAATATTGCAAGCAGCCAGAAAGAAATAATATGAGTATTGTGGAAATACTATCAGGATAACACAAGATCTAGCAGCTTTTTCATGAAGGAATTGAAGGACATGAGATATGATATTCTGGATGTCAGAGGGGTTAGATTAAAACCACAAATCACCTACCCAGAAAAACTGACTATAATTCTTCAGAAGGAAAATAGATATTAAATGACAGAGAGGCCTTTCAAGCATTCTTCATGAAAAGATCAGAGCTGAACAGAAAATTTGACTTTCAATGCAAGAATCAAAAGAAGCATCGAAAAGGTCTAGAGGAAAGAGAAATCATAATTAACTCATTAATGTTGAACTGTTTACCTTCCTACATGGAAAGATGATATTTGTTAGTCATTAAGTCTTTTCTCAATATTAGGGTAGTAGAATGGAAATACACACACACACACACACACACACACACACATATATATATATATATATATATATACAAACATATATACACACATTTATTTGTGTGTATATCTACATCTATAATTAAGGGGTGAGAGAGGAATGTATTGGGAGAAGGAGAAAGGGAGGGATAGAATAGGGTAAATTATCTCACAGAAAAGAAGAAAGAAAAACTGTTACAATGGAGTGTAAAAATGGGGAGGTAAAGAGAATGAGTCAACCTTACTCTCATTGGATTTGACCTAAGGGGGGATTAACATGCACACTCAATTGGGTATCTTACAGTAAAATAAAGGGAATGTGATAAGGGGTGGAATGATAGGAGGGAAGGCAGATTAAGGTAGGGGGTAGTTAAAACCAAACACTTTTGTAAAGGACAGGGTCAAAGGGGAAAAGAGAATAAGAGGGCAGGATAGGATGCAGGGAAATATAGTTAGTCTTTCACAATATGAAAATTGTGGAAATGTTTTCCATAACTACACATGTAAAATCTATATTGAATTGTTTGTCCTCTCAGTGGGGGTGGGTGGAGAGGCATGAAGGGAGAGAAAATGGAACTCAAATTTTTAAAAATAAATGTCAAGAATTGTTTTTACATGAAACTGGATAATACAATATTGAGGCAATGGGATATAGAAATTTATCTTGCCCTGGAAGAAAGTAAGGGGAAAGGGGATGAAAGGGAGGGGGGGTGATAGAAGGGAAGGTAGACTGGGGGAGGGGATAATTAGATTGCATGCCATCTTGGGGTGGTGGATAGAGGAAAGATGAGGAGAAAATTTGGAACTCAAAATCTCGTGGAAATGAATGTTGAAAACGAAAAATAAATCAACCCTTTTTAGGACAAAAATAAATGTCATCCTTTTACATTGTCCAATATCTTCATTTGGAAGTTTCCAGTCCCTGCTTCCTCTGGGAAAAGTGCTTTCCTATTATGAACTGTGTTCATGCCTATGAAATGATGAATTTAAATCATAACTTCTCTTTCAGAGAATGTAGAGGCCCTTCTGGTAAAAGGGTTCTCTTGAGGTTGAAAGGGCTTAGATCATTTCTAAAGGAATCTCAAATACTCAGAATGATGGATGTTTTAAAGAACAGATTACTTCAGTTGACTCAATGACAGAATGTGGGATTAGTCAAGATGCTGGGCGGGGGGGGTCAATTTCTGTATCTGTCTTTTTATTACCTCTGTGGCCATGGAAAAGTGCCTTAATCCCACTGAGTCCCAGTTTCATCATGTGTCAAATAAGAGTGAATATAACTATAGTATTCCCCTTCTAAAAGTTTCATGAGGATCATATCAGCTAACAAATGCAAAGTGGGTTTTCACATTTAAATTGTTATGTAAATTCCAATAATATAGAGGACTGAGGACCTCCTTGATTCTATTTTGGAAGAAGAATGTCCTGGAACTTGGACATATGGCTCTGCTCCTACTCCTCCTCTTCTAGACAGAGACCTGTTTCTCACTAAATAGTCTTCTTCATGTGTCTTACAGGTCTAAATATGACTTTCCAGATGTGGTCTCACATGAGCAACAAAGAGACAGACATTAACCTCCCTGAGTCTGCCTAGACTGTTTTTTTATCACTTTTTTCAGCTGTTCATTTCTATTGCTGACTTCTAGTGAACTTTCAGACCATTAGAAGATATAACTGTTTTCACTCCAGTGAGATGATGAATATAAATCATAATTCCAAAATTACAATTACTCTACAAAACTATACCATTCCAAAAAGTAGAATTTTACTTTAAAAATTATTATCATCAAGAGGCAAAGATACCTAATGTCTGTGAAAAACTGCAATCATTTTCACCAGGATCTTGAAGCATTAATAAAAATCATGCTTAAAGTTAGCAGAAAGAAGTGAATTCAAATGACAACTTTTGTTTTCAATATATTTGTGCCCCTATGCAAGACATTGAGAAAACCAATCTGCAGGTGTCAAGGCAAAGAAAGCAGGTTGGAATTCTAAAAATTATAAGAGCAAATATTCCAGTAATGGTCTAAGATTTGCCAAGTGCTTCACATTTATCATCTTGCTGGAGCTTCCAACATTCCATTGAAGTAAGTGCTGATATACCCATCATACAGTTGTGAAAACTGAGACTCCATTTCTCTTCGTCAAGATCACAAAACTTGTTCAGCCTTTAATGCAATATTGAACTTAGAACTCTCTGTCTCCAAATCCATTTCTCTAGCTTCTGTGCTACCTAGCTGAATTTTAGAATTATCCCTCCACTTTCCCCATAATAACCCAGACAGGCAAATTCCTCTCCCTGCCCCCTAGTTTGCCCTTCTATATAATAAGAGGTTTGGACTTCAATGGGCTATTAAAAAAGACCAGTTTTGGAGTCAGAGGAGTCTGTGTAGGGCTTAATGGCAATTTGTGTAAAAGGGACCTGAGATATTTAGTGAACCATAATAAGATCCAGTGATAGGACCACCAATAAACTTAATGAATTCTTGAAGATAAAAAGTGTCGGAATAATCAGGAATGGGCAGGCATTTGCCTCAATGGATTCTTCCCTGGTCAGATCATATGAGAATAATTAATTTTAGGTCTCTGTGCTACATTTGACAAAGGCATTCAGAAGGCTGAGAGACTTCAGAAGAGAGCAAGATGGAAAAGGGCAGAAAGGTCATGTCATGTATAGATAGCTTGGAAGACCTCTGAAATTACTGTTGAGGACCCCACCATCCTTCCAAGCATGCAATTTCACAACCTCAGACCCATCATTCTTAATCATTCTCCCTCATCTCTCCTTATTGAGTCGGTTTTCAAATATTATTGACCTTACACTTCTAACACCATTCATACCTCTCCCCCTTTCTCCCCCCACAGAGACTGATCTTTTTCACCCTTATCAGCTCTTACCTGGAATATTGTAATAGATTTCTAAGTGGGTTTCCCCTCTTGATTCTCTCTCTGTTGCACCCCTTGAAACTGACCAATTTATATTCCAAAAGCACAGGGAAGACAATGTCATTCCCTTATTTAAAAATCTGTCATGGTTCCCTTCTGCCTCTACTATAAAACTCCCAGGAACTCCTCTGTTTTGGCTTTTAAGGCCCTTCTCAATCAGCTCTAGTCTACCTTTCCAGAGGAGGAAACATTGCTCTTCTTCACCTCCTCTCTGGCCTTCCCATCTCCATGCCAGTGAAAGGTAGTCTTCCCGTCCTGGAATTTGGCACTTCCTTACCTATTCCTCAGTGAATCCCAAGTTTCTCCCAAGTTCGACTCAAGGAGTCCCATGACATTCAAGAAGTCAATTATAATCCCACCTCTGGCTCCCTTGACCCCCACCACAACTCACCACTGGCTTTTCCCCCAGACATTATTCTGTATATATTTTACTATTTATTTTTTTGGTTTCTGTATTGATTCTTTGGAGTATAATGAAAGCTACTTGAAGGTATGGAAATGTATTCCTTTCTTCCCTTTCTAGTCTTAGCACAGTATTTAGAACAGGTAAGCATATAAAGAACATTGGTTGGATTGAAGTGAATTATTGATGTTTAACATCGAGCCAAATACATGGAATTTACTGGGTATCTTCAAGAATGTGAAGGAATGTCATGTAGAAAATGGGATGTTTGTTTTCCTGGAACCAGAGAGTAGAACTAAAAGAAGTGAGTGGAAATTGCAAAAAACATCAATTTAGTATTGTCAGAAAACAATATTACTTCACAATGATAACTATCTTTAAAGTCAAATGGGATGTCTTAAACAGATATGGCTTTCCCTTTTTTGGAGAATTTAAAGTCTATACAAGACTTTTCCTCTATTTCTTTGGGTTTCTCTGAGCCTCAGTTTCCTTATCTGTGAAATGACTGTAATGGACTCCATGATTGGAAATTACCCCCAATTCTAAATGTATAAGCCTCTGATTCTCTGACCCTTTGTTGCTTAGGGTACCATTTTTCCAGGAATTGATTGGACTTGATGCCCCCAAGGATGCTCTACAATTCTTAAATTCTGCTGTTCTATGGCCTGGGTTGCAATCCCAGTCCCACCTCTTCCCAGCTATGTGATCTTGAGTACACAATAAAACTTCTTTGGGCCTCAGTCTCACATTTTACAAAATTATGGAGTTGGGCTAATTGATCTATAAACATCCTTTCAGTTCAAAATCTATGCTTGCTTCAAATTCTACTAGCCTGAGATCTGAACTGTTTTGTCAAAGATGAAATTTTTAATCCCTTCTCTTAATTTAACGCACATTTTCAGCATTATAGGACTTCTTCTTGGCCCATAATATGTGAATGGAGTATATTCCTTCCTCTGGACCAGACTTCGTATTGCTCTCATCATACAAACATGGATTTGCATTTTCCATTTGGCATAAGATGATTGGTATAAAAGAACAAAAGAATACACCATTCAAGCAGCTTCTATTTCACTCTTGTGATGTATTTTTTATAGACACAATTTTGCCAGCTTTTGAAAAACAGGCAATGAATATTTATAGGCTGTCTACATCCTATGTACTTCTATTTTGGTGAAGAAATAAAAGTTTTCTTAGTGAACATTGTCCATTGTGGGGTGGGGGAGGGATCTGCTCTTTATGGTATTTAGTGAGAACTGTTAAGGAAGTGAAACAGCAATCACATATTCCTTGAAGAACATACTAAATGTTTGCTGTAGTGGCTTAGGAGATGGAAACAGAAGGAAAGGAAGGTAAGAAGGATTTAGAGAGTACGTACTATGCGCCAAGTCCTGTACTAAGCTTTCCCATGACTCATTTGAGGCAAGCATACTGGAATGGGGTTTGATGGCAATTTTTCCTGTTCAGAGATTCATAGAGTTATAGACAAATAGTGTTTGAAGAGACCAAGGGGGATCAAGGTTCAGTTTGATAAGTATATGCAGAGCTTTTCCTATGTTCCATGTATTGTGCTATACATCCAGAAAACAAATATGAAAATAAAATATTCTTCACCCTCAAGGAGCTGGAATCCTATTAAGGGAATGTAACATGTATTGAGAAAGGTAGTATGGTATAGAACTGTGGACTTGCAGTGAAGATAAAACCTGGGCTGAAATCTCAATTCAAATCCTTATATGCTATGTGACCTTGTGAGAATCATTAAACCTATATACCCCAATTCCTTTACCTATAACATGAAGATGTACACTTTATGGTCCCTCAGATCTCTATTAATTGTAAAATGATAAATAAATGTGACTTAATTTAAGAAGAGTGTAGAAATGTGCTGATTGAGGAGGGAGGAAAAGGCTAAGAATGTAAAAGAACTCAGTGAAATTATAGGAGGAAAATAACAGAAGGCCAAGAGGTGGGAGGAACTGGAAAATACACACATTTAAGTGATGAGACAAAGATGATGAAGTGATAAAGGAAAATGAGGAGCGGTCAGATAAGTAGGAGAAGATCAAGGAGAAAACAGCGTCAAGGAAGTCGAGGGAGAAAATGTCTTGAATGAGGAGATGTCAATGCTATTATAATTAGACCAAAGGTCAAGAAGAAAGAAGAGTGAAAAAAGGGCAATGAATTCAGCAGTACACAGATCATTGGTAAACTTGGAGACAGAATTTTCTGTCCAGTGATGTCAGGACCCTGAATGACAAAGGTTGAGAAGTGACTGAGTGCTGAGGAATTGGAGGTAAAAAGTGTAGAGGACCTTTCTTAGGATCTTAGTAGTGAAAAGAAAGAAAATAATCAATGATATCTTTAGGGGAATGGCAGGTTTAATGAGTAGAGAGATTAGTATAGAGCAATAGAGAGATAGATACAGAACTATGTATATTTCTATCTAAGTTAGAGAGAATTCAGTTACAGGGTAAAAAATAGTGGGAGCTCAATATCATGGCTGCTATTTTCCCAG
>NW_027186374.1:2329221-2348865 GCF_028583685.1 Petaurus breviceps papuanus | reverse complement strand
TATCTGACCGCTCCTCATTTTCCTTTATCACTTCATCATCTTTGTCTCATCACTTAAATGTGTGTATTTTCCAGTTCCTCCCACCTCTTGGCCTTCTGTTATTTTCCTCCTATAATTTCACTGAGTTCTTTTACATTCTTAGCCTTTTCCTCCCTCCTCAATCAGCACATTTCTAACATGAAGATGTACACTTTATGGTCCCTCAGATCTCTATTAATTGTAAAATGATAAATAAATGTGACTTAATTTAAGAAGAGTGTAGAAATGTGCTGATTGAGGAGGGAGGAAAAGGCTAAGAATGTAAAAGAACTCAGTGAAATTATAGGAGGAAAATAACAGAAGGCCAAGAGGTGGGAGGAACTGGAAAATACACACATTTAAGTGATGAGACAAAGATGATGAAGTGATAAAGGAAAATGAGGAGCGGTCAGATAGGTAGGAGAAGATCAAGGAGAAAACAGCGTCAAGGAAGTCGAGGGAGAAAATGTCTTGAATGAGGAGATGTCAATGCTATTAAAATTAGACCAAAGGTCAAGAAGAAAGAAGAGTGAAAAAAGGGCAATGAATTCAGCAGTACACAGATCATTGGTAAACTTGGAGACAGAATTTTCTGTCCAGTGATGTCAGGACCCTGAATGACAAAGGTTGAGAAGTGACTGAGTGCTGAGGAATTGGAGGTAAAAAGTGTAGAGGACCTTTCTTAGGATCTTAGTAGTGAAAAGAAAGAAAATAATCAATGATATCTTTAGGGGAATGGCAGGTTTAATGAGTAGAGAGATTAGTATAGAGCAATAGAGAGATAGATACAGAAATATGTATATTTCTATCTAAGTTAGAGAGAATTCAGTTACAGGGTAAAAAATAGTGGGAGCTCAATATCATGGCTGCTATTTTCCCAGTAATTAGGAGACAAGAAAATCTTCTAGATACGGTGTGTGTGTGTGTGTGTGTGTGTGTGTGTGTGTGTGTGTGTGTGTGTGTGTGTGTGCAGTGTATATGGTAGAACATGGGAATATTGGTTTGAAAGGAATTACTCAAATAAGTAATAAAAAAATAGAGGCAATCAATTAAGTTTTGATTTTGCTCAGCACCTGTGAAGACCCAGTTGCATTTGGACAGCACAAATTTTCTTTAGAAGCACTTATGGGCTTAGCCATATAAACAGAAAAGGTAGACAGTGGTAGGAAGGGTATGTAGGGCAGAGATCCAGGGGAGAGAATTGGGAGAGCTTTAATAACTTCAGGGTTAGTTGGAAGGAGAATCCAACATAGAGAATAGTGCATTGTTTAAATTTAATTAAAAGACTATAAGATGTCAGTTGTTGCCTCCAGGTATGAATTGGGCAGTTGAGTTGAAGAGAAAGGCTGTGATCTAGGTACTGCACTCCATAGGGGGGGGGGGGGGGGGGGTGTATCTTGGAAACTAATAAATCACAGCAGATTGTATTTGGAGCAAAGGATAAAGTATAATTGGAAAACATCTCAGATGAAGAATGTGTGCTATGGATGGAATCAGACACCAAATGTACTTCTTGGGAGTTGGGTCTTTGCTCTTATCTCCTTCTGGCCCCATACATTGGGAGAAATGAAGGAGCAGGAAAGAAGGATGAAGGGACTCTTCAGGGATGCTGTATCTTCCAGTGGTGTACAATTTACCACGAGTATGGGATGATAGAGACAGAATGAAGCAATTGAAGATTAAGAAAAGTTTGTTAAGGATCAAGTGGAGTTGTAAAGCACACAATGGAAGGATAAAAAAAAAGAGTGGGGGAAAAAAAGGACCAGACTGTATTGGGACTACAATGGATGGGGATATCAACAGAGGAAGGGAATTTTTGTCCTGCGAAATATCTACTCTGAATCACTGGGATTGCAGGAGGTAGAATTTGACCAGCAAATGCATTAACTAGTTGGACCCTAACCTTCCAAGATTACATGATGATGGAGGTGGAATGGATGCTGGGATCACTCTTCTAACACCTGGAAGATGGGGGGTAGGTAGCAAGTTCTGGAAAGATACTTCCATCCTTGGCTACAGAATTCAACTGGATTGTGGCAATAGTTCTTTAGTTATAACCCAAAAGAGGGGATGCATGAGGCCCAGAAGATATAAATCTTGTGGGTTGTCATGCACTTGTCCTTGGGTCAGATCAGATGTCAGGCTTCTGGGCTTTTTATTGTTTAGTCAATTATCTAAATCTTATTGTAGTGGCACTTGGCCATTTCATGTGGTTCCAGTCTTTCTGGCTCCAAAGTTTCTGATGCCAGGCCTATGGACAATACAAGGTCTTTGATTGAGGCCCAGTCTTTCCACCTCTATGAGTAGTGTGTAGGATCCAGTCAGTGCAGCCATTGGCCTTATCCTGAGTTTCCATCTATTTTCTGAGTGCAGGTATGGTCTCTGATAATGAAATATGGTCTTCATCTGTGATCTTTCTCTTGCCAATTCCATCTGTCATGTCTAAGACCCAAACACAGATTCCTAATTATCAATTTGAAGTCTTCACCTTAAAGAGAATGTGTTACAGAGAATCTCACAAGCCAGCCCATAATGTTGCTAGCTCACTTTTTTTTCCAAAAGTGATTTCTTATATTGAGTCCAAACCTGCCTCTCTGGAACTCATGTCTCTCTGCCCTGTCATCTTAGTCCAAATGGAACAATTTCTCATCCTCTCCCACAATCCTTCAACTGTTGAAAGACAATAATCATTATACAGGTAAAAGCATAAAGTGGAAATCCAAATTCAAGTCCTAGCTCTTCCCCTTTTTACTACCAGTAGGACATCAGGTAAGTTATCCAATTGCAGTTGGCCCAATTTCCAGATAGGTGGAGAAAAAGATAGATGATAGATAGGTAGACACACACACACACACACACACACACACACACACACATATATATATATATATATATATTTAACACTCTAGGCAAAGTTGTATCTAGACAGACAGATGTAGATAGATAAATAGATAGAGTATATAAAAATACTCTATGCTGAGCCCCATTTCAGATGCTAAGGATACAAATAAAATCAAGCAAAGACATTCCTTGTCTTCAGTGAGATTGTATTTTAAGATGGAGGATTATAGTTAGCTATTCCACAAATATTTATTAAGCACATAAGGCTCCAAAGAAAGATAAACAAAAATCCCTGGTTTGGGGGCGGGGGACAGCCAAGATGGAAGAGTAAAAGGAAATTATTTCAGCTCCCCTTCCAAACAACCTCCAATACCTGTAAAAATGACTCTAAACAAATTTTAGGGCTACAGAACCCACAAAATGACAGTGAGAAAAAAATAACTCTTTTTAAGGCAGGCTGGCAGGCTGACAGGAAGGGTCTATCACACTGTGCTGTGAGCAAAGCACAGTCCTGTAAGAACTATGCAGGTCCAAACCCATGACTGACCTGACCAGAAGCACAGACCAGTCAAAATATACTTCAAAACATGGAATCACTAGCAGATGTGGCAGACTTCTCAACACATAAACTCCCAAGGAAGCATGGCACCTGCTACTGCAGCTACATGGCTGCCTCTGGAGCTCCTGGCTGACAGATCATAGGGGGACCAAGCTACCATTCAGAGGGCAATTGATCTTGCTTTTACCTGCTTTGATGTGTATCACAGGCTTGGGTGGTAGTCCTGGGTTGAGGAATGTCAGTGTGCCGGAGGGTATGGTGGCTGAAGAGAGGGCACCCTCCTCATAGATCTGACAGCAGCTCTAGCAGCAGCTGCACAAATCACAGAAATTTGGGACACAGTTCTCTCCACTCCAGAAGCAGAGTTCTACTATGGCAAAGAGCTCCAAAATAAAGTAATTGACTGGCAAGATGAACAAAGAGATGAAGCACAATCAAACTCCAGAATCCTTTTTGGGGACAAAGAGGATCAAAACATGGAACCAGAAGAAGACAACAGAGTCAAAACTCCTGCATCCAAAACTTCCAAGAAAAAGATAAACTGGTTACAGGTCATGGAGGAGCTCAAGAAGAATCTTGAAAATCAAGTAAGAGAAGAGGGGGAAAATTGGGAAGAGAAATGAGAATGATGCAAGAGCATCATCAAAAGTAAGTCAACATGCTGACTGAAGAAAATAACTTAAAAAAATAGAATAACTCAAATGGCAAAAGAGGCCCAAAAAGCCAATGAGGAGAAGAATGTGTTAAAAAGCAAAAATAGCCAGATGGAAAAGGAATTTCAAAAACTAACTGAAGAGAAAAATTGCTTCAAAATTAGAGTGGCACAAATGAAAGCTAATGAATTTATGAGAAATCAAGATAATATAAAACAGATCCCAACAATGAAAAATTAGAAGGCAGTGAAAAATATCTCATTAGAAAAAATTACTGACTTGGAAAATAGATCTAAGAGAGATAATTTAAAAATTATTGAACTACTTGCAAGCCAAGATCATAAAAAGGAGCCTAGAAATTATCTTTCAAGGAATTCTCAAGGAAAATGGCACTGATATTTTAGAACCAGATGGCAAAATAGAAATTGAAAGAATTAACTGATTGCCTCTTGAAAAAGATCCCCCAAAGAAAAAACCTAGGAATATTATAGGCAAATTCCAGAGTTCACAGGTCAAGGAGAAATTATTACAAGCAGTCAAGAAGAAACAATTTGAGTAATGTGGAAAAACAATTGGGATACCACAAGATCTAGCAGCCTCTACACCAATGGATCAAAGAGCTTGGACTATGATATTCTGGAGGCCAGAGGAGCTAGGATTAAAACCATGAATCAACTAAAAAGCAAAGCTGAATGTAATTTTTCAGGGGAAAATTTGGTTATTCAATGAAATAGATGACTTTCAAGAATTCTTTTTTTAAAGCAATTGGGGTTAAGTAACTTGCTCAAGGTTACAAGTCCAGTTATTATTTTTGTGTGGGTATCAAGTATCTGAGGCTGGAACCAATCCCAGGTCTCTCGACGCTGGGGCCAGCACTTTTATTCACTGTGCCACCTGGCCACCCCTCTTTCAAGCATTCTTGATGAAAAAAACTTGAGCTGAACAGAAAATTTGACTTTCAAATACAAGAAAAAAGAGAAGCATGAGAAGATAAACAGGAAAAAGAAATTATAAGGAACTTAATAATGTTGAACTATATATATATATTTATTCTTATATGAAAAACAATAACTTATGAGACTTTTCTTGGTATAAGGATAGTTGAAGAGAATATGTGAGATGTACACATACACACATAGATAGATAGATAGATAGATAGATACATACATACATATATGTATGGTGGGGTATATGTGTGTGTATATATAAGTGTGAGTGTGTATATGTGTGTACATGTATATATAGACAGAGGGCACAGGATCAGTTGAATATGAAGGGGATGATATCTAAAAAACAAAAAGAAGAGTTAAGAGAGGAAGATATTGGGAGAAGGAGAAAAGGAGAGATAGAATAGTTTAAGTTATCTCATATAAAAGAGGCAGGAGAAAAGTATTGCAATGGAGGGGAAGAGCAGGAAGGTGAAAGGAAATGGATCAGCCTTACTCTCATTGAATTTGAATTAAGGAGGGGATAACAAACACACCCAATTGGGTATCTTACCCTACAGGAATGTAGTGGGAAGGGCATAAAAAGGGGGATGATAGAAGGGAGGGCAGATTAGGGGAGAGGGTAGTTAGAAGCAAAAACTTTTGAAAAGGTACAGCGTGAAAGCAGAAAATAGAATAAGTGGGGGGGGACAGGATAGGATGGAGTAAAATATAGTTAGTCTTTCACAATATAACTACTATGGAGACATATTGTGGAACTCCACATGTACAACATATATTGAATTGCTTGTCTTCCCAGTGGGGGTGGGTGAGGAAGGTAGAACAGAAAGGATTTGGAAATCAAAGTTTAAAAAACAAATGTTATTCTTTTAACTGCAACTGGGAAATAAGATGTACAGGCACTGGTGTATAGAAATAGAAATCCATCTTGCTCTATTAGAATTTTACGGGAGCATGGGGGTTGATATAATAAAGAACAAATTGGGGGAAGGATTATTCAGTAGGCTTGCTCTCTTGAGGGCTGGGGAAAGGTAGGGAGAACATTTCTAACTTATCTTGTGGAAATGAATGTTGGAAACTAAAAATAAAATATTTAAGAAAAAAAAAAACAATACCTACTGGGAAGGACTTAGAATAGGGGATGGATGCAAAATATCAGGGCATGGAAATTACTTTGGAAGACAAGAACCTTATAAGAGAAGGACAAAGTTATAACATGTAGGTGGAAATTTCATTAGTTGACCTCAAAATTCCATCCAGGTCTGTATCATTCAGACCATGTTCTCCTAAGTCTTCCTTTTTCTAGTTTACATAAATGCAATACCTCCAGCTCATTCTGTTATGCAATAATTCGATGCCTTTTGCATCCTTACTACTATCTTCTGGGCATTCTATGGCATATTAATGAACTCCCTAAAGTATCACATCTAAAACAAAAAAGATTACTCCTATTGTGGGATGACCAGATCTGAGTACCATTGACTAGTTACTCCTCAGTGCTGTGACTCTTTCCATCTAGTCCATGAGAACCTTGTCATTCTTGCCTGCCTTATTACACTTTCTAATCAATAATTTAAAAAACATTTATTAAGTACCTATTATATCTATTGCTAGTATATAATTGAACTAAGATTGACTTATTTGAGTTATTGGCCCACTCAAACTCCCACATATTTTAGATAAAAAATATTATTTAATCACACAGCTCCCCACCTTATACTTCTCATGTATACATATTCATATATTATATATAAATACATATATATGCATATGTACATACATGTATGTATAAATACACACACATATATATAATTCCAAGTTTAAAACTCTCTAATATATTATATATAAGCTATGTGCATCTTTAAATCTGATAAGCATGACACCTATTACTTTATTCAAGTGACTGAAGAAAATTTAAACAAAGAGCAAATAATTGACAACAAAACAAAGTAGAAAAACCCAAACAAAAAATCATAAAGGGGTAAGCATGGTTCCTTGAGGCATTATATAGGAACCTAATCTCCTATTTGACTCAGAACCATTAGAATATTTTTTGTTAGGGGAATCATTTGAGTTTTTTGTTTGAAAATAATCTTTATGTCACAGTAAAATCATTATATATAATTTTAAAGAGCTTTAGCATATCAGTCCTTTGACTGGCTGAACTTTAATGTGACTGCCTCTGGCCACTAACATCTAAGTCTGAGTCAGCCTGAGCTGAGGACAGGGATGATAGTTCCAGTTCCAGAAATCAGAGCTGAGAAAACAGTTCAAATACAAACTGGGTGAAGGCCAAACCTATTTATGCAGCAGTACAATCAAAGCTTGCAGTCACTCTTGTTGACCAAGAATCTGGTAATTTACACAATACACACCATGCCCCCCCAAAAAAAAAATTGTCAAGACACATTTCTGACACCTACCTGGAAGTCATGGTTTTGTCTCTTTTTGTATTTATTGATGTTTCCATGAGTCCTTTAACTTGAGTAGCACTGCACCTGTGAGCTTACCCTTGATAATGTACCAGTTTATTGAGTCATGACCACCATGAGCAAGACTCATGCTCTAGTGTCCCATAAACTCAATCCATTGGAACTTGAATACAATCTGAGATTTCTATAAACTAATAGACTTTTTAACTTTGAAGGGACAATGCAGGGTAAAAAAGGGACAAGAAGAGACCATGACTGAGGAGGTGGCTGAGTGTCAGCCTTGTCACTCAGCTGGATGACCTTGGGCAACTAACTCATTCTCTGAGACTTAGCCTCTTCTCTGTAAAATGGGAGGGTGGAACTAAATAGATCATTAGTCAATGAACAACTTCCTACATACCAGGCACTGTCAGTCAACAGGGTTCCTTCTGGCTCTTCCATATATAAGGTATGACTGTACTGGGTGGAGGTGGGGACTTGAATAGTCACTCGTTGAGGCAAACAAAGGGAAGACCAGAGAAGCAACTGCAAAGAGGTGGAGGGAAGGGCTGATGGGCAACCAGTGCCCTCAGGGCCTGCTCACAATGTTACTGTGAAGGGTGGGACATTATATTATATATAAACAGAGGAAGTAGAGGAAGTCTCTTTTTTAACTTTAAATCTGTGATCTTATGCTCAAGGCACTGTGCTAACCATGTGGAATAAAAATAGAAATAATGCGCAGCCGTGCTCCCTATAGGAATATAATGTATTATAGTACCCAGGTGATACGCTAGATAGAGCACGGCCCATGGCATCAGGAGGGTTGTGTTGTTTTGTCATGTTCAATCATGTCTGACTTTGTGACCCCACGGAGCGGGGGGGGGGGGAGGCATCACATTACTTGCCAAAGATACCGGAGTGATTTCTCATTTCCTTCTCTAGCTCATTTTAGAAATGAGGAAACCGAACCAAATAAGTTCAAGTGATTTGTCTAGGGTCTCATAGCCAGTAACTGTCCGAGGTCAGGTTTTCCTGGCTCCAAGCATGGTTCTCTATCCACTTCACCACCTAAATGCTCAAGAATCACCTGAGCTTAAATTCTGCCTCAGATACTCACTGATCATATGACTCTAAACAATTTACTTAATGTGCGTTTGTTTTTATGTAAAATCAAAGCAAATCATATTCACACATATATGTATATATGATCTATCTATTTGTATCTATCTTTCATGTGTCTATTTATCAAAAGAGGGGGAAAACCAAATTAAGAATGATTAGCAAATATTTCCCACTAAAATCATCAGGAATAAATTGAGCTTACCTTAAAATGATTAGTAGTGTAAAATGATCAAAAAGTATTATTTGAAATGGTGATAAATTAGAAGCTTTCTCAATAAAATCAGGGGTGAAACAAGGATGCCCATTATCACTACTATTATTAAATATTATTCTAGAAAATCTAATGATAGAAATAAAAGAAGAAAAAGAAATTGAAGGAGTGACAATAAGCAATAAGGAAATAATGAAAAATATATCCACCTCCAGAAAAGAACTGATGTCTAAATACAGACTAAAGCATAACTGTTTTTATTTCCTTCCTTCCTTCCTTCCTTCATCTTCATTGTAGTGATTCCCCTATCTTCATGAAAAATCAATGTATGGTATTTAAGAAGGTTCCCATTTCAAAATGATCTGCAGACAACAACAAATGTCTTGCTTTTAATCAAAATACAGACTTCCTTTCTCTACATGGCACCTCCATTGAGTAATATCTCAAGTGAAGACTAACTGAATTCAGAAGCTAGAAACTAGGGATGCTCTGAAAATGTATGGTCAATGAAACATAGGTGTGGACAAATGTTAATTGAAGTCTGCCTAACATCCATAATACCTGACCATTAGTAGCAGTAGGCATAGGACTATAAAAACAAAGTTAGATGATGGTCATACAAAACCAGCACAGGTCAATGTCTAGTAAAGACTACTCATTACATGAGACGTGGTGAACAGACCTAGCATCATCTAGCAATAATACAGCATCACCAGAAGGTCCTGGTGGTTTTACAGAATCAGAGACATGAATCACTCAACTATATAAGTTGTGGTATATGTATTGGGTGGGGTTGCCTTAGCTTCATAGAGCAAGCTGTTTTTACTACATTCCTTATGAATCTCAGAACAAAGAATATTAGTGTTCAAGTATCATCTCTGACAGTGGAAATTAGGTGGTGCACTGGATAGAGTGACAGGTCTGAAATCATCTACCTGAGTTTAATTCTGTTCTCAGATACTTACTAGCTGCATAGCCCTGGGAAAGTCACTTAACCCTGTTTGCCTCACTTTCCTCCTCTGTAAAATTAGCTAAAGAAAGTGGCAAATCATTCATTAGGAAGCTTTGACTTGCTCTGTTTTGCAATCTTGGGTTTTTCACCCCTCTTTAGGCTACCCGATGGCTTCTATGCTCATGTGTCCCATGATATTGGTGGTAGACTGTGCACAGGAAATTGATTATATTTAGATGTACTACAGCTCAGAACTTCTCATCTGAAGTGATCTATCAAGCTTGGCCTCCCTAGTCACACAGAACTTGAATATATACCATTTTAAGCAAGTAGGTACCTTTCTAGCATCTTTTTATCTGGTTAGTAGCATGAAAGTACTCTAAATTCCTTTCTTCCGACTTACCAATCTTCCATGTTATCGGGTTACAACTATGACCTCCTCCTCCCCATCTTCTTCCTTTTCTTCCTTATCTTGTACCCTCCTTTTCATCTCCTCCTTTTCTTTTAGTCCATTAAATACATACTCTTTATATATTCAACTTCATTTGTTTCTTCTCCTTTCTCCCCTCCACCTTTTCTTTTCTCAATTTCTCCACAAGTCCTTAAATTCCTCCTCCCTAAATTCAATCTTGAGCCTTTACCATTCAAGAATGGCATATTTCCTACACAATGTTTTTTCCTTCTCTGTTCTTCAAATGTCCTCTGGATCCTTCTTAGTGGGAAATGGCATTTGCATTTCTAATAAGAACTATTTGCCAAAAGGAAATTCTAATCCCTTCTCTCCTTATGTCCCTGAGCTGCTACAAAAATTAAGTTTTCTAACACATTGAGAGCAAATTTCATAATCCTATGGTTATACAGGGAATGAATAGTCATTATGCTAGTTATTAGACTTTTTTTATTTCTGCCTGATCATCAGGGTTTCTGCTCCCTCCTGACCCTCCTTCTCCTCCTCTGCCACCTGTATCTTCTTTCCCTTCTCTACATAAGTAGAATGCATCTTCCTTGACAACTGAGGCATTTACTCAGCATCTTTGTATCTCTGCTGACTGTGCTAGTTTCTCTCTGGAAGATGCTTCAGTTTCCTGTCTTTGGAATTCAAAACACTTCATAATTAAAGACTACCACCCCTCCTTCCCCACATTTCCAGTCTTCTTACATCTTCTATGCCCCTATATTCTCTGACTTCATTGCTGTTTTTTGAACAAAACTGCCCAGATAATTTGTATTTATTTTCCCCCTGGGAAGGAAAATTTTGAGAATAGGGGAAAGGAAAACAATTCTCCCTCCCCTTCCCCCTTCAGACCCACATGCATCTACTCTCAAGGTCACAATCCAGAGGGCAACTCATTTCCTCAGACTGGAGAAGTTTATCCCAATTGAACATGGAAAATTCTGTATCTGATAAATCTGGGAACTTTCTATGGCTTTGTGACAGTGAATGATGTGTCCTGGAGGAGGAGATCTCTGATAATGAAAAGCCAGAATATGACCTTTCTACAACTTTGAATTTTTTTCTTTAAAATACATTATCTTTGATTACTATTCTGCTCCCTGATATCAAAGATTCAAAGAACTTGTTATATGGTAGCTAGGAGGCACAATGAACAGAGCCCTGTACTTGAAGTAAAGAAGACCTGAGTTCACACCCAGTCCCCAGAACTTATTAGCTGTGTGCTCCTGAGAAAGTTACTTAAATTGCATCTGTCTCAGTTTACACATCTATAAAATGGGGATACTAATATTACCTATGTCATAGCGGTTGTTATGAGAGTGTATGAGAAATTTATAAAGCACTTTGCAAATCTTAAAGAACTATAAAAATAATGTCTGTTTTTATTGAAGGTGATCCAGAGCACAGAAACATGAATGATTTAATTACACAAACTCATCATGCCCTAAATATTGGCAAAGCACTGAATGAGATGCTGGGGACCTAAAGAAAAAATGGTAACTAGTCCCTGTCCTCAAGGGACTTGGATTCTACTGAGTATAAAATAAGAGGGGGTAGAAGTTGCCAAGAGACAGATTTCAGATTGAAATGACAATTAGTTTTCAGAAGAAGAAATCCAAATTATCATTAGTCATGTGCAAATGCCATAAAAAATTGCTGATTAGAAAAATACAAATGAAAACAAATCAAGGATATCATCTTATACTTAGATTTGCTACCATGATAGAAAAGGAAAATAGTAAATACTGTAGGGGATGTGGAAGATTTGGAACACTAATGCACCATTGGTGGAATTATGAACTAGCTCATTCATTCTGAAAAAAAAAAAATTTGAAATATTCCCCCAAAGCTACCAAGCTGTGCATACCCTTTAAGGCAACGACGCCACTGTATCCTAAAGAGATCAAAGAAGGGAAAAGGACCCATTTGCCCACAAAATCTTTAAAACTTCTTTTTATGACAAATTGGAAATTGAGGAGATGACCATTAATTGGGGAATGGCTGAACAAGATGTGATATATTTTTGTGATGAAGTACAATTGTGCTATAAGAAGTGAGGAGAAGGATAATTTCAGAAAAACCTGGGAAAACATATGAACTCATGAAAAGTTAAGGAAACAGAACCAGGAAACACTGTTTGAAGCAATGGTGATATTGGAAGGATGATCAGCCATGAGGCTTATTTATTTTTTTCAAGACAATGATGCAAACCACTTCCAAAACAACCACCATGAAAAATATTATCCACTATCAGAAAGCTGATTAACTATAATGAGGAAATATGAAGCAGACTTCTTTTAAACTTTCTTTTTTTAACAGCATGACCAAAATAGAAATATTTTACAGGATTTCACATGTATTTAATTGATATCAAATTGTTTGCCTTCCCAAAGAGTCGAGGAGGGTCGGGAGAGAATTTGGAATTCAATATCTAAAAAAAAAGAATGTCAACATTTTTCATGTAATTGGGAAATATTTAATGAAATCAATATAAATATCTTAAAAGCACACAAACAAAACCTAAAAATGGTTGCCTTCAGAGATTGTAAGCAGCTTTTCCTTGGAGGGAGTTGGATATAAAAATGTTGCTGGGAAAATAAGTACAAAGATAAAAACAAAACAAAAACAAGTCAAACAGTGGCAGTGACAATAACATCTCTTTCTCCAGTTGGAAAACCTACATTTGATCCTGCCTCTAGCTATGACTTTCTATGGGAACTTGGACAAAAATTCAATTTTTCTGAACTTTGTGTTCCTTATTCATAAAATGAAGTGGTTGGCCTAGATAACTTTTAAAATGCATTCCATCTCTAAATCTATGGTTCTATTAACTATGAATCATTTTTTTCTTGGTTAAAATATTTGGGGGGAGATGTGGAATGCTGTCAGCAACCATACCGGCATGTCCAGGATGGCTGCTAGCAAAAGTTCTTAGATATGCTTTACTAGGACAAATAGCTGTTTAAGGGGTCAATAATCTTTTAAATTATATTCACTAGTTCTGGTGCAAAGCCAGCACCCTGAACTTCAGAGAAAATACAAACAGATAAAATCAAAGCAGAGAAATAAATACTAACAGACAGGGCTATGATTACTTGAATCAAAGCAATATTGCTATACACTTTACATATATACCTAGACCTTTGCATCTGAGTGATCAGGGAGCTCTGAACATATAACCACTCAGAATCTCAACCAGGGAAGTACAAGATCTTTCTCATAAACAAGGCCCAAAAGCAAAGTACCAGTATATATACACTTCTCAAAGCCAGAAGGCATCACGACCCTCATGACTGACTGCTTACTTAGAAATTAGGAAAAGGTGTTGCTAAAAGCAAGCCTCCCCTAAGCAAGCTTCCCTTAATGGACTTCATGTGAGGCTATTAATGAGTGGGAAGACCTTATATCCCATTCACATAACAAATGCAAAACCTGCAGTGCAGTTGTGTAAGAAGAGAATTGGAGCACGCTGCTTCCTTGATTTAAATAGCTATCTGGCTGTGTCACTGTGCTAGAGAAGTTGACAAATTCCCAAGAGAGCATGGCTAGAAGACAGACCTTAGGAGAGTGTGAGAGGATAAAATAATATTATGAATAACATTGCAGGTCAATGCAACAGGCTACCTGAACACCTCATCAGGTATGAAAACATTGCTAAGGAAAATGTCTCTCCAGGATGTTGTCACCCTGGGAAAAAGCCCTGGATGTGCCATGCTAGTTCTAGCTCTAATTTTTGATCACTTGTCAGGATGTTATAAAAGAAATGTTTTCTTTTGGAAGAAATGATAGAGTAGCAATATCATCAACTTGGGAAAGAGAGGACCTGGATTAAAATCTTATCTCTGTTGTTCACTACTTGAATAACCTAGGGCAAGTCCCCTGTCCTCTATAGGTCTCATTTTCCTCATCTGTGAAAAAAAAAAAAGATGTCAGTTGGAGTTTTAGATTAGGGGGCCTTTGAGATTCCTTCCAGATCAAAGATTTTATTTTATTTTTTCTACTTGACATCACTGACCAATTTTAGGACCTTTAGAACCTAAAGGAAAATATTTTACTATGCTATGGGTCACACTATACTAAAGACCTTTGGGAAATACTGTGTCCAAACCTTGGCCTGGAAGACCATATGTCTGCGCCCAATGACATTCTAAGTGCAATGACTATACTCCTGCCCTCAGAACTGAGAGGATCAATGTCTGTCCCCATTCAGATGCCAACTATTCAAAGAGAATCTTCAGCCAACCAAGACAAGGTGACTTCCTCAAACAGACTCGTTAAGGCTTTTGGTGCTGAGTAAGACAGAATTTCAAATTTCAATTTCCCTAGGATTCATTCTGATAATAGCAGTGCTGTCACTGTATGTTCTCATGGAACTAAATTAACACTTGGAATTTCATTGTACAATTACTAACACACTGTATTAATTTCCATATTTAAACCTCAATTGCAAGCAAATTCTTTTTGGAGTGAAAATCCACCAGAATTTAAAGCTGATTAAAATCTGAAGACTCTCTCTTAGGCCAGGTTCTACTCTACAGCAGAGTTTTATTGTGCAAGGTCCAGAGAGGGAGTGAATTACCTGCAATCACACAGGGGTTCATGATGCTTCTGGAATTCAAGTCTATATCCTCTAACCCCCAATTGTATTCTCTGTCCATTAAAACCTTCTGTGTGAGTATCCTGCTCCCATCTATATTTTTCTTGCCATTCTGGATCAAGAGAACCAAAAATGCCACTCTTATTCCTAAGTCCTTCCCCAAACCCAAGTTCTCCCTTACTCAATAGTTGATGCCTAGAATCTTATTTTTGGCAAGTATGGGTGTTTAACTTTAGCCCCCACTCTCGAGTGAAAAAATTAAGATCATGACTTTGAGATTCCACAAGGAAAGCAGCACAGTGAAGACAATGATAGTGCTTTCATCCCAGGATTGTGGCAGGGATGAAAAGGTAATTTAAAGCTGATCAAATCCAACTCTCTTATATTGCACATGAGGAAACAGAGTTCCGGAAAGACTAAATGATTGCCCAGGGTCATATATCTCTTTTCTGGGGTAGTTGAAACACTGTCTTCCTGCTTCCATGTCTTATGTTTTGTTTTATTTTTATCTTGTTCCACAATACCTTGCAACACTAAATTATTAGTAAAGACAGAAAAAGGTGATTTGATTAAACAATTAAATATTAATTTTGGCAATGCATGTAGTCTGCTTTGCTAGTTGACTGAATGAAGGAAAGTAAAACCTAAGAGTATTGGGTCAAATTGATCAATGTACTAAAGCAATGCATTGGTAGAAAGAACTTGAACTAAGAACCAAAAATTCATGGAATTGAGATCCACCTCTGACACTAACTGGCTGTACGAATGGAAGGGAATAACTTGTGCTATGTGGGCTTCAGTTTTCTCTTTTGAAAAATGAGATGTTTGGGTGGCTAGGTGGCACAGTGAATAGAGCACTGGCCCTGCAGTCAGAAGGACCTGAGTTCAAATCTGGCCTCAGACACTTAACACAAAAAACTAGCTGTGTGACTTTGGGCAAGTCACAACCCCAATTGCCCTCCAAAAAAAAAAAAAGAAAGAAAAATCAGATGGTTAGAAGACTTGGCCTGATAGAAAGTAAGATCATTGGGGTCTCTTTGCCACTTTCATCCATGCTGAGCCAATGCAGAAGCAAAGGAACAACCAGGGTGCAGCAATGGGGGTGAATGCTGTACAATTGTAGAAAGATGATTGACTGAACAGAAGGATTTATGCTGGAGAATGGTGGGAGAGTTCACTGAAAACATTATGTTGAGGAAGATGGGAGTAGAAAGTTATAGTGGTGATAAAAGTGCAACTGACATTCACTTTTTAAATTTTGCAAAACACACTGAATCATTTTATATCTCAAGCATCATCATAATAACTAGAGTTTATATAGCCATTCAAGTGAGAATAATTTGATCCAAAAATTAGTGATCACTGAACACATAATTATTAAATTCTCTTCATTTCGATGAATTGTCGACCCCATCAGAGTATTGTCTTCTGACCTCTGTCTCATAAAATTCCCTCCTTCCTTTAAAGTTCACCTCCACCATTGCCTCCTAAAGGCAGCCTATCCAGATTCAAAAAGCTAGGGCTGTGAAGAAAAGACAAAAGAATCCCTGATGCGCCAGAAAGAGAAGGACAGACATCGTTTAAATGCCTGTTTTGTGCCAGACATCATGCTAAGTGCCCGCAAATGTTATCTCATTTGATCCTTAGAGCCACCCTGGGATATCAGTGCTATGTTTTTCAAATGAGGGAACTGAGACAAACAGCCCCACATCTAGGAAATGTCTCAGGTTGCGTTTGAAATCAGATCTTCCTGACTCCAGTGGCAATGGTCTATCCACTGCACCACCTAGCTGGTCTTATTGGCTCCAAGCTTTTACTCTCTCGTATACCTGCCACAATCCTGGGATGTAGGTGGTGTCCCTCTCTTCATCCTGCTGTTTTCCTCATAGAGGTGCCAGGTCACTGATCCTGGGACATCCAATCATCCCTGGGACCTTTCTTCCCTGGATTCTCTCTCTGTCAGATTGAATCATTTCCCCCATTGGTGAGTTTCTTCTGGGACCCCAATTTAGTGGAAATCCCCAGAACTGCCAAGCTTCACGCCCCTCTTGGCCAGGTTCGAAAACATGGCCTCCACACAAGGCGTCTTTATGCTCTACCTTCCTCCCCCTTGGATATGCAGCTCCCTTTTAGTGTTGTCTTCTTGCATTAGAATGTAAATTTATTAGGGGAAGGGGCTTTATTTTTCCTTGTCCTGATATCCTCATTGCTTAAGAAATCAACTGCACATAGTAAGTGCTTAATAAACCTGTTTTTATTTTACTGGTAGGAAACAACATGTGCACAGATGAATTGACCAGAAAAAAAAAATCCAAAACAAAACAAAGTAATTTAAGGAACTGAAGATTGTTTATGGTTACAGAGCTGTGAGGAAAAGACTAAGGCAAAATAAGGTGCTGCCTGGATTAGACTTTAAAAGAAGCTTGAGGTGATAAAAACAGAGGGCAGGAGAATGCATTCTGCATTCTACAAATAGGGCACTCCTTGTGCAAAGATGTGCAAGCAGGCCAGGTTAACTTAAAGGGAGACTGCATGAAGGTGAATGATATGGAGTGGAAAGGTAGGTGGGGGTCCTGTTTTTGGAGACAGATACATACAAGGGCAATTCTGCCTTAGAGGTGAAAGGGAATCATTGACTACCTTAGAGAGAGAGAGAGATTATCATAGTTTGGTTTCTCTCCGTCTCCCTCTCCTCCCCCCACCCTCTCTCTCTGTCTGTCTGTCAGCAGCTGTGCAACTGTGAAGCTTCAGAAGTTGAAAACTACAGAGAATGAAGGCAGAAAAACAAATGGTGTGCTTGACAAGTGAGCAGAGGGGAAAGGAAAGGGAGTTTAAAATATTGCCCAGATCCAAGAGCTAGAATTTGTCTGATGTCATATGTATAACAATGATTCAATTCTCTTCATCTCAAAGAATTTGATTAAAAGAAAAAAAAAAAAACAAGCACAGATGCTTCCAGGAAGCAATCAATAGAGCTTAGTGTGAAAGTCATTTGTTTCCCATACATATACATGCAACACGGTGATATTTATCACACAGAAAAATAAAAAGGACCCCTGTTAATGAAATAGACTTGATACTGCATCTGATGAGGATTACAAATGGCCCAGTGTGTTTGGTAATGAGCAAACACGGTGGGTTAGCCCAGGCTGTACAGGAGCTTCCTGTAGATTGATGCTTTGTTGTCCCCGAGCGTTTATTTCCTGTGACGTCTAATTAAAACACTATTTGCAGAATTAAGGGCCAGCTTTGCTAAGCTCCCACTCCTTGCCTCTCTTCGCTGCTGACAATTATGAGGGTTAAACAACTGAAATGATGCAGAACAGACATAAAAGGCAAATTGCTCGAGGGTGAACATTGATTTCTTAATTAATCAACAGGATCTACTGTACTGAGGCAGCCACGGATTCACTCCCTTTGGCATTTTAAAGGGAGGTTTATTTCATCATCAGAATCTTCCCTTTGAGTGTTTTGCCATAGGATGTTTATGAAGAGGGTCCTTAGTGAACAAGTTCAAGGCCTTCCTTGTAGAGAACATGGGAATGAGGCTCACAAAGGTAAAAAGACTTACCCAAGGTCATCCAGGGAAAAAGTGAAAAAGCAGAGATTCAGAGCAAAACTCTTTGATTCCAAGTCCAATGTGCTTTTCCTTTTGTACTAGACTGACCCACAGGTTCTCCTTTCAGTAATATCCCTTCAATTGTAAAACCCCTCTCCGCCTCCCCCAATCCAAGCCAATTTAATTCAAGTGAATTCATTGAAAATTCATTAAATATATATTCTGTGCAAAACATTATTTTTTTCAGTATTAGAGGAGATGGAAGATGTAGAGTTTAGCTTAAATAGTATGAGAGCATAGATCAAAGAATGTCAGAGTGGACAAGGTCTTAGATTCTTAACTTGGGGTCTATGGTTTAAAAATGAATATTTTATTTCAATAAAAATGTTTTATTTCATAGCCCTAAGAATTTTATTTAATACAGTCAACATATTTTTTTCAGAATCATTCAAAAGTTTCAACAGGTGGCCAAAGGATTCTATCACCCACGCAGATACACACAGAAAGAGTTAGATGTAGAATCTAGATCATAAAATGTCAGAGACTAAAGGATATTAGAACATAGACTATAAAATGTCAGGATGACGATGGTGGGGATGGACTCAGAAGAAGAAATATCAAGAGTATGGAGGGATCTTGAAACATAGAACATAGACTCAGATATGAGAGTAGATTTTGAACGTAGATTGTAAGAATTGGGAGGGAGCGTTGAAAATAAAACATGGAATACCAAAACTCAGTGAGACCTTAGAACGTAGAACAGACGTGGTCACAGATAAGAGGAGAATGTGGAAGGAAGATAAAATCAGCACGTATTTCATATCCAAAACCCAAAGCTCTTCTCCCATTCCCAGGGCCAATGTCACATTATAGAAGTTTCCTGAGGATTCTTGGTTACCACATGACCTTTTTTTTTCTCTCCCACATAACTATGTTTGATTCAGTTGCCAGTCAATGTCAAAAAGTTGTAGTCCTTTAACCAAAAAGCAGTTAGAGAAGTTTCTCTTCTTTCTCTAAATGCTGCATTAATTACAAAATGCAATTATCAAAAGAGATTGCAACAAATGAGCTAATAATGATATTTTCCCTAGATCAATATTAAATGCTTATATTACATACACAAATACATATCTCATAATATCTTATCCTATCTTATAATATAATATCTTATCTTACCCTATATTGTAAAATATTATAATACAGTATCATACCATACAATATGTAAGCAGTTGCTACCTTTTCTAACCTAAGGGTCAGCGTTAGGTTATATTCTCAGGAGGGACTGAAGAGACCAGTGGCAAGGGAGAGAAAAAAAAA